>NC_134353.1:795582772-795882772 GCF_048569485.1 Anomaloglossus baeobatrachus
GACTATAGCAAAGTCCAATAGCCACGTATAGGATGCCACTAGGTACACTGAGTGTTTGCTAGTATAATGGCTTAGTTATGAGTTGGAGTGTGCAACGCAGGCAGATGCGCTCTGCAAATGTCTTTGCACTAGTGGGACTATAGCAAAGTCCAATAGCCACGTATAGGATGCCACTAGGTACACTGAGTGTTTGCTAGTATAATGGCTTAGTTATGAGTTGGAGTGTGCAACGCAGGCAGATGCGCTCTGCAAATGTCTTGGCACTAGTGGGACTATAGCAAAGTCCAATAGCCACGTATAGGATGCCACTAGGTACACTGAGTGTTTGCTAGTATAATGGCTTAGTTATGAGTTGGAGTGTGCAACACAGGCAGATGCGCTCTGCAAATGTCTTTGCACTAGTGGGACTATAGCAAAGTCCAATAGCCACGTATAGGATGCCACTAGGTACACTGAGTGTTTGCTAGTATAATGGCTTAGTTATGAGTTGGAGTGTGCAACGCAGGCAGATGCGCTCTGCAAATGTCTTTGCACTAGTGGGACTATAGCAAAGTCCAATAGCCACGTATAGGATGCCACTAGGTACACTGAGTGTTTGCTAGTATAATGGCTTAGTTATGAGTTGGAGTGTGCAACGCAGGCAGATGCGCTCTGCAAATGTCTTGGCACTAGTGGGACTATAGCAAAGTCCAATAGCCACGTATAGGATGCCACTAGGTACACTGAGTGTTTGCTAGTATAATGGCTTAGTTATGAGTTGGAGTGTGCAACGCAGGCAGATGCGCTCTGCAAATGTCTTGGCACTAGTGGGACTATAGCAAAGTCCAATAGCCACGTTTAGGATGCCACTAGGTACACTGAGTGTTTGCTAGTATAATGGCTTAGTTATAATGAGTTGGAGTGTGCAGAGGACAAGAGGGTACAGTGGCAGGATTGTGGGGTCTGGGTAGAGGAATGGAAGCCTGCCTTTCTATTCCCTCCTAATGGTGAAATGCAGGGAGGAAATCCCTGACCTTGGCTACACAGACGCTGGCGCTGTTTTCAGGACCTGTCACCTTAACTCTGACCCTGCCGGTTTGAGCCCTTAAAAGGACTGCTATAAAGTGCTCTCCCTATGCTGTCTAACGCTGTGTATGCAGCGCATACAGCTGTATCGGCTATAGGACTCAGGAGGACGGAGCTGCGACAGTGATGTCTGACACCAAAGACGCAGAAGGCAGATAATGGCGTCCTGGAAGAAAATGTCCGGTTTTATAATGCAGGGACATGTGACATGGACATCCTATCACACATGCCGTTGCTTCTCTGGCTCAAAGTCCACTTAGCTGTGTGTGTGTCTGGGATTGGCTGACATGCTGGCCCGCCCCACAAGACACGCGCGCTTAGGGAAGGAAGACAAGAAAAAAAAAAAAAAAATTTATACATTATATGCCATTATACAAACAGCAGTGATCTGAAGGCGCTGTTCACGCACACTATACACTGAAATGTCATAATAGTGTGATTCACAGAGTGACTTACACTATTACAGCAGAAACCAAGCTAGGATTTAGCTGTTTTTTTGCTGCTAGAACCGTTCTCGAACGTTTCTAGAACTATCGAGCTTTTGCAAAAAGCTCGAGTTCTAGTTCGATCTAGAACATGCCCCAAAATCACTCGAGCCTAGAACTGGAGAACCACGAACCACGAACCGCGCTCAACTCTAGCCAGGACGCATCTCTGACTTCCAGGTTGCTGCTGGGAACAATGTTGTTGAGTATTATGCTACTTTTACACTACATACAGGAGCAAGGATAAAATGGATTTTACAGGAAAAAATGTTAGGAAACATTCTTTCCTGTATAATGATATGTAAATAAAGTGTGACGCCCTGGACTAGTCCGGTCGTCCCAGGTAGTCACACGCAACACCACACCCCCCTTCCGATTAGGGAACATCAGTCAAACTAAAAACCTTGTCACCACCCTCCAGGTTTGATGTTCACAAAGGGGGCGGAGCCAGGCGGTTGGCTCCGCCCACTGAGGAGTTCACAGGCCTGGAGGCGGGAAAACAAAGACACAAGTTCAAGTGGACAGTGCAGAGTAGTCTGGAGGAGGTGGAGAGCAGTCAAGTTCATGGGCAGTCCTGTGTCCAGGCCTGCCAGGAGACTACCAGGTGGCTGGGTCAGAGCCCTGTCACCATTGGCAAGGAGGCAGATGGTGGTGGCCGCCTTCAGGAACTGGGATTACAGCCGGTGGAACCGTAGGGACCGGAGTCGGGCGGTGGTCCGCCGGTACCGAACCAGGGAACCGATTGGAAACCGGAGCACCAGGAGGGGTACTCAGACCCAGTACAAAGCCCTGAACCGACAGGGCCGAGTCAAATCAACTGATTGAGGACTGGACTTAAGGACCAATCCCACACAAGCCCCATTAGAAGACAACAGCCCAACCATACAGGGTAGAGCCACCGCCAAGGCATAGAGACCCAAAGGGCCAGCGTCTGAGGGCAAATGGGCTCCTACAGCACATACAAGTCGGGGAGCGGACTACTGGTGTCTAGGCATAGGAGTCAAACATTTACACACAGAGGTGCAGGAGAAAGGCGGAAATCACCAACCTATAACAGGAGAAGCTACAGCCGGCTGCGGGCCCCGTTCATCACTCCGTTTGGTTTACCAGAGACTCCAGTGTGTTGTGTCAGAGTGAGTACAACAGTGCCATCAGGCACTGCACCGCACCGCAACACCTCACCCTGCACCCCGGCCCTTACCAACCGGGCCCCGGGACCAACACACCCTTACCCACGGAGTGGTCAACACCTAGCTGCGCCATTACACCGCTCCTGTGAGCCCCCATACCTTCACCGCAGCGGTGGTGTCTACAATCACCACAACCCGTGGGTGGCGTCACAAACTTACATCCCAAACCACCGCAGCCCCGGCTGTGGAACTCCTCACCCAAAGTCACCGCGTGTAACTCCAACTCCCTTGCAGAGCGACGTGACCCCCGGGTCCATGAGAGGCTCGAGCCACAACCCACAGCACGAGCATGGATCCGAGCGGCTCGGCGGTCGAAGCCGAGCCCGCGGGGCGGTACACATCGACTCTTCTGGTGTCTGCGAACAGGATAGAACCGTCCACTTACCTGTGGAAGTGTGCCTTGAGATCATCCCCAGCGGCGTCCCGCTGAAAAATTGGAGAATCCGCCATCTTGGGCGCGAAAAGTTCCCGCCCGAGCTGTCTTCCCCGAACAGAAAGGGCGTGAAGAAGAAGCCCTGCCCCCCGAGAGCGGAGCGGAGCAAAAAGCAAGTGAAGTGCTCGGAAAACACCAAGGGGGGGCGGGTGAAGATCCGGCCTCATGTGACTGAGGAGATAAAAGGCAGGGACGCCAGGACTCTGCTACCCGTTGTGTTCCTGGATCCCGAGAGTGCAACATGTCCGCCCCGTCTGAGAAGCCCGAGTTCCCGGAACCCGCGCCCGGAACAGCGGCGTGGGTGGAAGCCCGGACGACTTTGATGTGTTGCCGCCTACAAGTACAGGTGAGGTACTTAATGGAGCAGTGGGCAACCGAGATGGGAGAGCTAGCTTCGGCTGTGCGGGCACGCGAGATGGAGGCGAATTTGGAGGAGCGAGTGGGCGACCCACGCCCCTATGTCCTGGTGGGACCGGTCGCTGCGGCTGAGGGACCCGGTCTGCCCCCGCTTCCCCTGTCACCTCCTCCACAGTCCGTTCCAGCTGCGGCTGCCCTCCCGGTCGGTCCGCCGCCCCCGACACCGGCGGTGGAACCCGCCCCAACTGCCCATGAGGACCCGCCTGTAGACGCGTCTCGCGGACGGCCGTACACCCGGCCCGCACCAACCCCGTTGCCATGGAAGGTGCCCGTCCTGGATGTGATCCCGCCAGTCCCGGCCCCAGCAGTCCGCCCGGCCGAAGAGGAGAGCATCACCCGGAAGAAGGCCCCGAAGGTGAGGCAGGCCGCTCCCGGGTCTAGGGCGTCGGCTGAGGTTCCGAGGGGAGGCCGCTGCAAGGCAACAGGGCCGGCCGCGACACAGCGGGGTTCCCCCCTGAGGGCGACGGTCGTGGCTGCCACCAGGGAGCTCCAGTTGGGCCAGACCCCCACCCGTAGAGACCCCGGGCACGCCGATGCCCCGTATTGAGAGCGGCGGCCAAACCAGATGGGTCGGGAGATCGAGGCCTGCGAGAGGAGGAAAGCAGAGATCCTTGCCCGCACGATCCGGGAGAAGAACAACCTGCGAAGTGCCACCTACCGGGTGCGGGGCCCGACCTTCCAAGGCCCAGTCCGCCGGTTTGACCCCCAGCGTGGATGGGGGTTCATCTTTGAACCGGGCCTGGAGGCTGAAGTGTTTGTCTCCCGACGGGACGTTAACTCCCACCTCCCGTTGGGTCATCCGGATCGGGATCTAGTTCCTGCGGACCTGGTGACCTATTCCCATCACTGCGAGGAGAGGGGCTGGTTTGCCGGCAGTGTTAAGAGAAGGGTGTGCCAGGATGTCCCGGAGCGCTCCCAGTCCCCTCCCCCACCGTACAGCCTTGGCGTGACCGTTGAGGCTGAGTATGAGGAGGATGAAGAAAATGAAAGTTAACGGCAGTGGAACCCGGCTGCCAAAGTGACACAGTCCCTGTTGGGACTCTTACTGCCCATCCCCGTTGTTTCTTTTGTTGCCCCTGTTTTTACAAAAGACAAGGCCAAGAACTGGCAGGCCACCCAAAAACTATTGGGCTTGTAAATAATACCTCCCCTAACCGGCCGTCCGGTTTCACTGCCTCCGGAGAGGCAGACTGGAGGATGGGCCTGCGGGAAGCTGTTGGCCGAGGCCCGCCACCACTACAACCGGTGGCCATCCTCTGAGTCAGGGGTCCCCTGGATGTGGGGCCTCTGTAAGGACTGTGAAACCTGCACCCGTCCCGATGAAACATACCTGGGCCCGTTCCTGGACTGGGGAAAAGGGGTGCTGCCCACTTCTTAGGGGCAGCATCAAGGCTAGGTTGTTTGGGTGGGTGACTGGAGGACCCGGTTCCGGTGTTAATAAAAGTGTTTGGCATTTGTAACATCTAAGCATGTGCCTCCCGTAAGGGAAGGTCCAAAAAGCTAAAAATATTGAAAGTTTGTACAAATGTTAGTATAATTGTATTATGTTCCCGTTTTCTATTTTTCAGAAACAAAAAAAAACCGGTGATGGACCGCGGACGGTCTGCATTAAACCAAGGGGGAATGTGATGTCCTGGACTAGTCAGGTCATCCCAGGTAGTCACACACAACACCACATCCCCTTCCCGATTAGGGAACATCAGTCAAACTAAAAACCTTGTCACCACCCTCCAGGTTTGATGTCCACACCAGGGGGCGGAGCCAGGTGGTTGGCTCCGCCCACCTAGGAGTTCACAGGCCTGGAGGTGGGAGAACAAAGACACAAGTTCAAGTTGACAGTGCAGAGTAGTCTGGAGGAGGTGGAGAGCAGTCAAGTTCATGGGCAGTCCTTTGTCTAGGCCTGCCAAGAGACTACCAGGTGGCTGGGTCAGAGCCCAGTCACCATTGGCAAGGAGGCGGTGGTGGCCGCCTGCAGGAGCTGGGATTACAGCCGGTGGAACCATAAGGACCGGGGTCGGGCGGTGGCCTGCCGGTACCGAACCAGGGAAACGATTGGAAGCCGGAGCACCAGGAAGGGTACTCAGAACCAGTACAAAGCCCTGAACTGACAGGGCCGAGTCAAATCATCTGATTGCGGACTGGACTTAAGGACCTATCCCACACAAGCCCCGTTAGAAGACAACAGCCCAACCATACAGGGTAGAGCCACCACCAAGACATAGAGACCCAAAGGGCCAGTGTCTATGGGCAAACGGGCTCCTATGGCAGATACAAGTAAGGGAGCGGACTACCGGTGTCTAGGCATAGGAGTCAAACATTTACACACAGAGGTGCAGGAAAAAGGCGGAAACCACCAACCTATACCGGGAGAAGCTGCAGCTGGCTGCGGGCCCCATTCATCACTCCATTTGGTTTACCAGAGACTCCAGTGTGTTGTGTCATAGTGAGTACAACAGTGCCATCAGGCACTACACCGCACCGCACCGCAACACTTCACCCTGCACCCCGGCCCTCGCCAACCGGGCCCAAGACCCCCTACCCACGAAGGGGTCAACACCTAGCTGCGCCATTACACCGCTCCAAGGAGCCCCCATACCTTCACCACAGCGGTGGTGTCTACAATTACCACAACCCGTGGGTGGCGTCACAAACTTACATCCCAAACCAAACCACCGTGGCCCCGGCCGTGGAACTCCTCACCCAAGTCCCAGCGTGTAACGCCAACTCCCTTGCAGAACGACGTGACCCCCGGGTCCGTGAGAGGCTTGAGCCACCACCCGCAGTACAAGCATGGATCCGAGCTGCTCGGCGGTCGCAGCCGAGCCCGCAGGGCGGTACAAAAGCAAATTATAAAACTGAAAAAAACACCTCCTCCACACCTTAGGCTATGTTCATACACACACACACACAGTGTTTGTGCACTTTCTCATTGCTATTAATGTTGAAAAAATGCAGCAAATACATTAAGAGAATTGACATGCTGCTTTTTTCAATAACACAGCAGTTTTCCATTTGTCAGTGAAAAAAAAAACTATGTGCATTAAAATTATGAAATCTTCTAGCTTTTATTGGTACTATAAAAATCAACTTTTAATTTGCATAAAATTCATGAAAAAATGCTGAAAAAAAGGCTACAAAATTGCTACATGTGATCATAGCCTTAATAGTCAGGCCATCTCTCACCGTATTTCACCTTATTTATTGAAAGGAGTGATTACAATATCCCAATACCCAAGAAGACACATACAGGAGGGCCTCAGAAAACATTTTTTGTCAAGTTTTTAATAAGAGTGGGACTTCTACAGAGGTAACAAAAATTTAAAGTAGTTATTGCAATACACCGTGGAAAACACATAGAGGCGGGCCTCAGAATATTTCTTTTGTCAAGTTTTTAAAAATGGGACTCCTATCGTGGTAAAGCCTATTCCCTAAGTGTAAGGCCTAGCAAATTTTTAAAGGAGGGATTGCAATACACCCTGGAAGACACATAGAAGAGGGCCTCAAAATAAATTATTGAACAATTTTAAAATGAGTGGGACTGCTACACTGGTTAAGCCTATGCACTAAGTGCAAGAGACTCACCCCAGGGCTATGGGGTACTCGGTCCCGGGCTGTGTACTACTGGGATGTGTCACTGAGTGGCCGTTGCCCGGTTCCGTGACCCTGGGGGTTGCTTTAAAAGGGGTATATGAAAAAAAGGAAGAAAAAAGCGGGCACTGCAGCGCAAAGGCTGTGGAGTGGAGCCGTACTTACAGACCTGGTTTTGTAGCCATCAATGGATTAGATTAGTAACTCCAGGAGGTGCTCAGCCTGCAGCACAGTCACTGTTATGAAGAATCCAAGCAAAGGAGGAAAGGTGGCATCTCACCATTAGGTTTTTCAGCTTTATTCAAAGCATGTGAATTACAGCATGTGGGGGATAGGGGACTGCAGGATCGGCAAGCGGACGATGGCCATTTCGCACTGTAACAAGCGCTTGGACTAGTCAAAGCTCTTGTTATAGCGCGATACAGCCGTCGTCCGCTTGCCGCTCCCGTACTCCCCTCTCCCCACGCTTTGAATAAAGCTGAAAAACCTCATGGTGAGATGCCGCCTTTCTTAAAAGGGGTATTTGTATATATATATATATATATATATATATATATATATATATATAGTTAATAAAGTTTATGTCATGACGCCACTTGCGGGTTGCGTTATGGAGATAGAACCGCCGCTGCACAGTCTCTCCGCTGGGGCTGATGTTGACGGCGGCTTTGATGTTGGGCCCTCCGTAAGTAGGGCTGAGCCCCAAGGGGTTAATGATGGGGTGCGGTGTGGAAAGAACGGAGACCACACGATGGGGATGCAGTGCAACTGGTGTTTACTCACAGCGGTGGTAATGCTGATTCACTAAGGATAGCTGGTTTCGACCCCTGGTCCCTTTTTTCCCCAGTGCCAGTGTGGTAACCTGGTGGCTTCTTTCCCCTGAACCTCTCACTGGTTTGGTGGAACCCCGTGGCTTGGAGCGTCTGGGTGTCCCCACTGTTTGTCGTCAGTCTCTGGTCCGTACGGCGGGGAGTGAACCCTGTAGGGTTGGTATTCTGTTCCGGTCCCTGGCTCTCTTTACTGCTGGTGCCCCCGGATTCTTGGGTCAGTGAGGTCCCCTCACTGTGCAGGTATTTGTCAGGTAGCCTGAAGCGTTTGCCTTACCTAGGGCCCTGTGCCCCGTCAGTGCTATGGTTCCAGGGGTACCGCATCGTACTCTCCCTGGCAACCACTCTCCTTCACCAGCTAGGTCACTGATACACAACCCTGTCAGAAGACATGTCCGTCTCTTACAACTGTCACTACAGACTTAACCACTGTCTCCCTCCTTCCACCTGGTTGTCGGCTAGTGGACTGGATTGGCTCCACCCCTGAGTGACCATCCATTGGGTCCCAAACTACTCAGTCCCCTATGATTGGGAGAGGGGAACTGGGGATGTTAGGAGTTTTGATGTTACTGGCACTGGTCTTCCAGGTCCCTGGGGGTAGGCCCTGCATCTTTGACAGGATGCAGTACCTAGTAGTGCCCTGAAGGGTTCAGGGGCGCTACGCAAGGGCTGATAAATATTGACCCCTGCTGGTGCACTGCAATACATTATGCCTGCAGTCAGGCGAATAAAAAGTAGAGTCTAAGTAAAATAAGTTAGCAAAAAAAAAAGAAAATAAAGAACAGAAAAATAAACAAAAATTGAAATAAATATGTATATTTATGTAAAAAAAAATAAGTAGAAAAAGCACACTTATTCGGTATTGCCACGTCCATAACAATGCAATCTATAAAACTGTTACACTGTTTAATCTCTTCAGTGAACACCATAAACATTTTTTTAGAAAGCGTAGCAAAAATTATCTTATCATATAGCTGAAAAAAAGTAGAATGAAAAGCAACAAAAATAAATATAGAAATAAAAATGATACCATTGAAAACGTCTTCTTCTGCAAAAATCAAGCTGCCATACACCTCCATGAGCAAAAAAATAAAAAAGCTGTAACTCTCACAATACAGCAAAGCAAAAACTATTGTTTTTCTATAAAATAGTTTTATGGTGTTAAAAGGGCAAAACATAAAAAAATATATATAAATGTCATATGACTGTAATCATGCTGACCTGAAGAATAAATCTTTTACAACAAGGTGAATGGCGTAAAAAACAAAACAAAACAAAGCAAAACTTCCTGAATAGCTTTTTCTTCTTAATTTTACCTTACAAAAAGTGGAACAGAAAGCAATCTAAAATAGTACCAGTAAGAACTCCAACTCATCCTACAAAAACAGGCCCTCACTGTTGGGAGAAAAATAAAATAAAACTATAGCCTCGAAATTCAAAGATGCAAAAAACCTAGTGTGATAGTAGTCAAGCCTAAACAAACTATATAAATCTGGTATTGCTGTAATAGTACTGACCTGAGAAATAAAGCTGCCTAATCACTTGTATTGCACTGTTAACATCGTAAAAAAATAAATAAATAAAGTAACTTCTTCAACTGCTGTTAATTTCTTCATTCTGTCTCCCAAACATCACAGTACACTGTATATCATATTTATCCTGCGCTCTACTCTGATCTCTTACACCAGGGATTATGAGGGCTTACAGAAGTCTCTGAAAAATATGATTCAGATAAAATTCCTAATGGAAAACTCTCTGTAATGAGACTGAAGGAGTCACTATGAACTCCTTTCTGGCCTGTGGTCAGGCGTTGTCCATCTTTTTACACATCTTTTTAGGTGTGCTTAAAAGTGAAGTCATCAAAAGTTTTGTTCAACTTTGCAAAACCGGACACTTATGAACAGAGGCCAGATGAAGCCTGGAGGAACTTGGCTCTCTCATTTGTTAATGGATCAGTCAGAGGTTTCACTTGAATCACATGTTTTGGAGATGTAGACGGAAACCCTGATGTAAGTGCTCAGCATAGAGCACAGGATAATTGTTATAAGATCCAAGCTGGTCTGTCCCCAAATTGCCACCAAATAGCATTCAACTCAACCCACAAAAACATAAATTCCCACTCAGGTCTGTCATCTGTTAACGGAAATTTAGAGGGCATGCATTTTACTGGTAGCACAAAGGCTCTGGAAAAATGCTTTGGCTCCTCGCTCAAAAAAGAAAACCAGCAAAATCTGCACTCCCAAATCTCCTCCCTTCTGAGCGCCTCAATATGCCAAAACCACAACCTGTATTTTGTCAGTTATCACAAGTCTTCCTGGTCCTCTCTCTGATATTAGTAATGTGTTCTCAGAGGGGGATATCAGGAGATGCCATCACTTAAGGCCCCGTTACACGCAGCGATTTATCGGGAGATATGTCGTCGGGGTCACGGATTCCGAGACGCACATCCGGCATCATTTGCAACATCGTTGCGTGTGACACCTACGAGAGACTCTGAACGATCGCAAATATGATGAAAATCGTGGATCGTTGACACATCATTAATTTTTAAAAAAAATGTTCGTTTTAGGGAAGCAGCCGACATATTGCTCCGTTTGATACCCTGCCAACATCGAACAACATTCAAACGACCGCCTGGGTCCAACAATATATCGTTGATCACTTATGCATCGATTTTGAGATCATTACGTGTGACAGCAAATAAACGACCAATAAGCGATACCGGCAAATCGTAAATACGATCTGGGTGTGTCACATCGTACATGCGATCGCCCGATAAATCGATGCGTGTAAAGCAGCCTTTAAGGCCTTATGATTGCACAATAAGGTTGATCCCAGGAGCAAAATTGCCTAAGTGCAGACTATAATTTATTAGGTCCTGAGAGATCAGCTCTCAAAGAATACATAACGGAGAGTTTAGCGAAGGAGCATATTAGGAAGTCTTAGTCGCTGGTGGCTGCAGTATTCTTCTTTTTCAAAACACAGGATGGTGGGTTATGGCTGTGCCTTGACGTCTGAGAGCTCAACCAAATAAAGGTTCGAGATCCATATTCTGAGCCACTGTTCTCTGACCTTTTTAATATTCAGTTTGCCAGTGCTAAATGGTTCTCTAAACTTGACCTTAGGGGGACCTATCTGATCAGGGTCAAACAGGTTGATAAGTGGAAAATGGCCTTTAATATGCTGGAGGGGCATTTGGAAAACCTGGTAATGCAATTTGGTCTTAACAATGCACCTGCTGTATTCCAACACTTCGTTAAATATGTTTTTTTTAATCATCTTTTGAGGAAATCTGTAATCATTTACCTAAATGACATTCTCATATAACAGAGAGTTACTGGCGTTTGAGGAATGGTAACCACCTTGCTGGATCCCCGCTAAAATGAGAACGTTCAATAGTTTCTTCCATTACTGGAGCATGATGCAAAATGCAGGAATAGAAATGCCCACTGGTAGTTGCACTACTGATGGCATTCCCACCTGACAGCGAGGACTCAGTGGGACCACAAGGCAGAGGAGGTGGAAGTCACCAATACATCTGGGCCACTGGCACCACCTCGTAAGCGAGGGCTAGCCTGCTACAAATGTGGAAAAACTTCCTTAGCATGCCACTGTTAAGGGGGGCATAATTTAGGGTTATGCAATTCAAGTTATGCATCCACATCTTTCATGAAATTGAATTTCATGAAATAATTTAAAAAAACGACATGAGCTTCGCTCCATTTTTATGTCCAGCCAAGTACAACTAGGCAGCTAGGGATTAGAATCCGCAGTGCAGGTTGGCTTTCTGGGCCCCCCCGCTGTGAATCGCAGTCCGCTGCTGCCCCAGAAAATAGCGTGTTCATAGAAGCGCCATCTTCTGGCGCTGTTTCCAACTCTTCCAGTGGCCCTGGTGATGGGTAGCATGCAGGGTAATAAGAGGTTAATACTAGCTTTGTTTTACTAGGTAGTATTAAGCCAGAGATTCTTAATGTCAGGCAAGTTTGACCCGGCCATTAAGAATCTCCAATAAAGGGTTAAAAAACAGACACCACACAGAGAAAAAATGCTTTATTAGAAATAAATACACAGACACACTTAGAGACTCCATGTTTATTACTCCCTCTCACCCCTCCATGATCCTGGTCTTCTGTATTCTTCAACCCATGCAGCTCTGCTACATTTGACAGCACAGGGGAGGAAGACGCTCCTCCTCTCCCGTGCAGTCTAATCACTCAGTGAGGGAGCAGAGGCTGCGGGTTGGTAAGAGATGACATCACCACTGCCACCGTTGCAATAGTAACCTGACAGGTGGGTTACTATAGCAACGGTGATCTCCACTCACCTGATTCCCGGCGCCACTATTCACTGGCTGTGGCAGCCAATCCCTTCATGTGGGCTGACTCTGTAAAAAGCGCCGACATGCAGGGACGGGGAGCCGACCATGTGCACGAGCATCTCAGTGGTACATGGCACTCGCCGAGTATACTAAGTACAGAGATGCTCGGCTGAGCACCGCATACCGGAGAGATGCACTGACAGGACCTAGCATGACTTCATAGCCATGTGACCAGTCTGTAGCCAATAAGATAATACATACGGGACTGGTTACATGCTATGACATCATGGAAGATCCTATCATCAGTGCTCGTTACCGGGAGGGCACAGCGATGATCAGAAGGAGAAGCGGCGGTAGACAGACTGCGGGACCTGTAAGTGTAATGACAATGTTTATTATTAACTATATTCTTTATTTTACAGCTCCCCACCCCATCCAATAACTGTAAAATACAAGTTCGGTGTTCGGACGCAAGTTCGCGTTATATCAGAACCCGAACGCGAACTTTGCAACGCGTTTGGGGAAGTTTCCCGAACACCGAACATTGGGGTGTTTTCCCATTCCTACTTCTGTCCTGTGTCACATCATGAATAAAATCTAGGGACCCAGTGCCACTGGCAGCCATGCATCCCCAACCATCGCACTGCCTGCGCCGTGTTTTACAGATGATGTGGTATGCTTTAGATCATGGGTAGAGAGAGCATTTTAAAGGTTGGTTCCCCGGTCTTTACCGAGATTCCCGTTTTTAGCCGAGATGTGCAGCGAACAGCACAGTGAACATACCAAGCCCATTGAATTCATTGGGAGGCCAAACTTATGTGCTGTCAAATGGTGTAGGGGGACTGTAAAAGAAAGAAAATAAAGCAGGATATACTTACTGAGTCTCCGGCGTGGCTATAACTGCTCCTGTGGCTGATTATTCCTCATCCATATTCACTGCTTTCACAGCTCACCAGCGTTTCTGATTTGCTGCAGTCAGACCCCGCCCCAGACAGTGTCTGTGATTGATTGGAATCACAGACCCTGTCTGTGACTATCATGGTATTAACCCCTTCACAACCAGCTTTCCGGGGGTTTTTTTTCCACTCTTCTTCCGAGAGATGTAACTTTTTTATTTTTCAGTAAATATTGTTATGTGAGGGCTCATTATTTGTGAAACAAGCTGTACTTTTAAATTGCAATAAGAATTTTACTATATACTGTCTGGGAATAGGGCGAAAAATTTCCAAATGTGGAAAAATTGCAAAAAAAGTGCGATTGCACTATTGTTTTTGAGATATTATATTCCCAGTGTTCACTATATGGTAAAACTGATGTGTCAGTGTGATGCCTCAGGTCGGTGTGAGTTTATGGACACCAAATATGAATAAGTTTACTTTTATCTAAGGGGTTAAAAAAAAATCTGAACTTTGCCCGAAAAAAGTGGTGTACGTTTTGCGACATGTTCTGAGACTCGTAGCGTCCTCATTTTTCAGGATCTATGGCTCAGTGGCAGCTTATTTCTCGCGTCTCAGGCTGACGTTTTTAACAGTATCAATTTTGCGCAGATGATATGTTTTGATGACCTGTTATTGCATTTTGGGTAAAATTTGTGGTGACCAAAAACATAATTTTGACGTTTGGAATATTTTGCGGCTACGTTGTTTACCGATCAGATTGATTGATTTTATATTTTGCGAGATCGGACATTTCTGAACGCGACGATACCAAATGTGTGTATATTTTTTTAAATCCGAAGCAAGAAAGCCGCCACATAATTCTAAACTGTTTTAATAAAGTCACAGATTTTTGGCAAAAAATTGCAATCTTTTGAGCTACCCAGCCACGTCATGGCAAATCTCATGGGACACTCCTACTTTAAAATAATTTATTTAAAAGGTGCCATATGGCCTCACACATTTAAAAAAAAATATATATATATATTTATATAAAAAAAATTTAGAGTAGGACTGCCCCAAAGAGATTTGCCGTGATGTGGCAGGGTAGCTCAAGAAATTGCAATTTTTTGCCAAAAATCTCAAATTTTAATAATAAGTACATTTTGGAATTTGTAGTTCTGTAGTGCACATTTAGTGCTCGCTTTCCTGTTTTTTCTATACTTTTTTTTAACCCTTTAATTTTTAATGGGGCGAAAGGGAGGTGATTTGAACTTTTAGGTTTTGTTTTATTTTTTTAATTTTTCAAAACTTTTTTAAACTGTTTTTTACTAGGTCCCCTAGGGGACTATAACGATCAGCAGTCTGATTGCTCATTCATTTCTCCCGATCAGAGCTCCATCGCTCAGACAGGGAGAAATGATCATCTCTTGTAACAGCCAGTAGTCAGCTGTTTGTTTACAGGACCTTAGTCATGTGAGCACAGGAGTCATCACATGACCCTGTCCTAGCATGACAATCACTGGATCCACGTGATCACAACACGTGACTTCCGGTATCACCCCGTAAGTAAAGTTTCAGTACAATCACAGTTATAATGGTGCTGTCACTTATTGACAGCACCATTTAAGGGGTTAAAAGGCATGGGCGGATAACGATTCCACTCGTGCCTGGCAGGCACACATGTCAGCTGTATAAATCAGCTGAGATGTGCACCGATCTCCCCCGGCTGCTGGCTGCTGCTGGGGAAGATTATAATTATAACCACTAGGAAGTAATTTTTCTGCCCATGGTCGTTAAGGGGTTAAATAAATAAATAAATTGGCATAGGGTCCCCCATCTATCGATACTAGCACAGATAAAGCATATGGTTACAGGCTGCAGTCCCCAGTTATGGGCTTACCTTGGCTGGGTATCAAAATAAGAGGAACTGAATGCGGCTTTTTTAAAATAAAATAAAAAAAATGTAATAAATTATTTTTAAAAAAAACTGTGTGCGGTTAACCCCCTGATTTTGATATCCAGCCAAAATAAAGCATGACAGCTAGGGGCTGGTATTCTCAGGCTGGGGAGACCCAACATTATTGTCCCCCCAGCTTAAAAATAGAAGCTTGCAGCTGCCCAGGATTGCCACATTCAGTAGATGTCAGAGAACAATAGAAGAAAATCGGGTTTTTATCAGCCGATGATCATTTCTCAGGTATTCAGATTAATGGATCTTTTATTTTGCACAGGTCTACGCATTTCTGGAGTTTCAGCTCCCTTCCTCAGGACCATCAGGCATAAGAACACATCAAATCAATTTAAAGATCCATTAATCTGAATACCTGAGAAGTGATCATTGGCGCAGCTGATAAAAACCCAATTTTCTTCTATTGTTCTCTGTTATCTGCCGTTTGGGTTGCTGCTGCCGTGATCCCAGTTTTCCATGCCTATATAGTAGTTGTCTTTACCCCCTGTGTTATTGGGGTAAAACCCTATTGCGCTTCTTTTCCACAGCTCTCTAATCATCGACATTCAGTAGATGTGGCAGTCCCGGCACTTTACCCAGCTCATTCCAATTGCCCTGTTGTGGTGGCAATTGTTGTTAACAAGGGGTCAATCACATCTCACAGCTGCTGCTAAGCCCTAGAATAGAATAGTAATGGGAGGCGTCTATGAGACTCCACATAACTAATCTATAAGTGAAAGGAAATCGACACAAACACCAAAAAATCCTTTATTTGAAATAAATAGAAACACCAACCCTCTTTCACCACTTTATTAACCCCTAAAAGACCCAGGTCCGATGTAATCCACATGAGGTCCCACGACGATGCCAGTTCTGCTGCATCTGAAGTGCCATTAAACATAACTGCATGCTGTTACTTCAGGCAGAGACTGAGCTGCAACGATTAGCGGTGACGTCACTCAGGTTACTTGTGTTCACAGCTAGAAGTTCCCATGGTCTTCCGCCAGTGATTGCAGTTAACTTGACTTCAGGGGGCCTCAATGAACTCATGTCAGGTGGGGCCACTGAGTTCACAGACCTGAATCTTAATTTTTTTTGCCAAAAGATTTGGTGCTGAAATTTTTATACCATATTCCTGCACCCAATGTACACCTCCTTTCAATAAATGGCATCCCTACCGCATACAAAATGATGCAGTAGGGATGCGTTTTTTTGCCAGGAAGTGTATGGAATATGGTGAAAAATTTCAGCACCAAATCTGCATCTCTTGGCCAAAAAAATGCACTTTTTATTGCATGTATACTTCTCAGCAAAAACTTCAAAATGCCAGCACTACACCTCAAGTTAACTCCAGGCCTTTTATGTGATTAATTGAAAATTAAATAAAGGAATTGCCCACAGCTGCCCAAGAAACAGCCTTTAAGTCAATTGTTTAATTACTTTTGGGCTCTTTAAAACCATTGTGGCACATGTAAAAGAGCTGAAACTCCTAAACTCTTCATCAAATTTTAATGTGGATACCATCAAATGAAAGCTTAAAGTCAGGAGTTTATGTCCATGTCTATGACTATAATATAACTATAACTTGAAAATGTTTCATTAATCAGGTGAAAAAAAACAAAATTTGTCACTGTCCCTATATACAGTATATTGAACTAACTGTATATTATTGGAAGATGTCATGGCTGGGGACGGAGCATTAAGTGAGGATGGAGACATATATTACTGGAAGGGGACCAAGATGGGGGACATTATACCATTATGGCGATATATTACAGGAAGTGGCACAGGATGGTGGTTTTTATTCAAGATGGAGGACATAAATTACTTGAAGGGGTCTAGGATGCTGGACATCATACCAGGAAGGGGCTCAGGATAGAGCCATTATATCAGAAAAAGCCCAGGATCAAGAGCATTATTGCAGGAATAGGCCAGGATTGGGAACATTATTAAAGAATGTGGAACATTGTTACATCAGAGGGTGAATACCTATGTATTCACAAGATCTAGAATACTACAAGGGCTCACACATATGACGAGCATGATGGCCAAGGTTCAAATTTGCACCAGGGCATATTGGACTTCAATTACAGCACTGGTCATGGTCAATGGAATTTGATAGATTTGTACTCACTCTAGTGGGCAGTGTACCCACAGAACATTAATTGTAGCTATGTCCTCTTTCTACAGGTAAAAATTTGTACTGTAGAGCACACTTTGACATAAAGAATAGCAGTTGCACTTTTTGAAAGTTCTAAGAATCAAAGACAATCTTAGCAAAGTCATGAATAAAAAGGGGGGAAATGTAGCGACATGCATGTACTACTAATCTGAAGAAATGTTTAAACTGGGTTAGTAATAATTAACAATAGTAATATGTAATATGTTTATTTTATGGTATCAAAATAATGCAACTATAATAGCTTTTTTGTTCAGAAAAAATATGAGTCATTTCACCAAATGTTTTTTAAGCCAAGTACATACATAAAACTTTATGAAAGTGTCAAGTGCATTAAAAACAGAAGGATTTTTTACAATTATTCATTCAGTGGTAAAATACACGAATACAGGAAAATCGGGCCTTTTAAGCAAGTGACCCAAGTGGCGGTACATTAAGCCAAATAGTTTGCTCCAATGATACAATCTATGTATAATGCTGTATCACTCCTTATAGTTATCATGTCCAACCAAAATTCGATACCACAATGTCAATATTCCATTCATAAATCAGTGCAAAACGTCAGTAAGCAATCGATTATACACCGCACATGTAGATACACTTTTCATCACCGACTATATTGGTACAAAGCATAGTGATTTTTTTTCAGGCAAATTACTGGCCAAAATGTTAAATTCATGAAAAATAAAGAATGGCTGAATTAAACACTGGTTACCGGATTTTACTATAGATATTCGAACACGGAGTATACATATATCGATATAATATAGTTACAAATAATAACACATGACAAACGCTCTCACATTCCACAGTCGCCTATACATATAAAGAGCAAGCACAAGCTAAGTTACAAAATCCAAGGCTAAATCGCCATTACCCATGTGGGGTGAAATAGGTCAGATGCGGTCAGGCTCCAGCCTCTACGACCGTTTCACAGACAGAGGTCCGCTTCTTCTTGTACCACTATAGTCGGTGATGAAAAGTGTATCTACATGTGCGGTGTATAATCGACTGCTTACTGACGTTTTCCACTGATTTATGAATAGAATATTGACATTGTAGTATCGAATTTTGGTTGGACGCCATATTGGTCACTTGCTTAAAAGGCCCCATTTTCCTGTATTCGTGTATTCTACCACTGAATGAATAATTGTAAAAAATCCTTCTGTATTTAATGCACTTTACACTAATAAAGTTTTTTATATGCACTTTGCTTAGGGCCTCTTTCACACGTCCGTGAAAATCACGCACGTTTTTCACGGATGTGTCAAAGGTGCGTATAGCCCTCCGTGAGCCGTGTTTATGGCACACGTGTGTTCTCCATGTGTTATCCGTGATAACACACGGAGAACGGGAACTTTCTGCTCACCTGTCCCTTACGTTGCTGTCCGTGGTGCGGATCTTCGGTCTCCGGTCCTGCCGACTCCCCGCTGCTGCTGCTTCCGGCCCGCAGTGAAGTGAATATGCAATGAGCATAATAAGCGGCGGTCAAAGCCAAGTGACAGCAACGGCAGAGACAGCAGGGCTGGAGAAGGTGAATAAAGTTTTTTTATTTTTTTTCTCAGACACGTGTGTTTTCTCTGGTGCGTGTCACACGGAACACATCCGTGTGGTCCGTTTGCGTTCCGTGTGACACCCGTGATGCCGGAGAAAAACGGACATGTCTACGTGTGGAGCACACGGGCACACGTATGCTTCACACAGACACTCCATGGCAGAATACGTACGTGAGCGCAGACCCATTGATTTTAATGGGTCTACGTGTGCCCGTGTCTCCGGTACGTGAGGAAACGGACCAAACACGTACCGGAGACACGGACGTGTGAAGGAGGCCTAAAAAACATTTGGGGAAATTATATTTTTTTCTTAACAAAAATGCCTTTGGTCGAGTCTAGCCAGTTTTGTAAAACATTAGTCTGGAGTTCTTTAATAATAACTATAATATCTTGTTAGAAAATATACTGTCCTGAAATAACACAAATCGTGTGGTCCTAAATTCTATGTTATTCAAGTTTATGTAATTTAATTATTCAAAGCTTTTGCTGGAAAATTAGAATAGCTGCAAAAAGAAGTACGATAAAAGAGACATCTTCTCAGTCATATCAAGTAACAATTAAATTGTCATTTTGACGAATGTGTAGGTAGAGCATAATCAACTTTAAAAATAAAAGATGATTCCACATCATTGTGAGCAATGCAAACTACAGCAATATACAGTGCATCTATTATTTCTGGATTATAAATAACAGAAAATAATCCAAACAATAACAATGTCTTTTTATATATTAAGGGTGGCATGATGGTATTGCAGTGCTGCTCACTATATATCTACAATTGTTGATATACTTACAGATATCCTGATACAGCAAAAAAGAAAACAGCACAAAATAACTGTTGTTTTACCGTATTAGTTATTAACAGTAGTGTAAACATATAAGTAATCAGTCTAGCCACAAACCCTAATTTTGCGTAAAAGAAATGTAAAAAGCATATATAGAATGTGAGGAATTGAACTAAGTGATAGCACGGGGAAAAGGACTTGGGCATAATAGTAGATCCCAGATTCACCATGAGCCAACAGTGAGGTGCTGCAGCTAAAAAGGCCAACAAAATTCTGGGATGTATCAAGACAAGCATTGAATCTAGATCATGAGAAGTCATTATACCCTTATACTCTGCCCTGGTCAGACCTCACCTGGAATACTGTGTACAGTTCTGGGCACCCCAATTAAAGAAAGACATCAATATATTGGAGCCAGAGATAAGCAACCAAGATGGTAGAGGGTCTGCAAACCATTTTCATATGAAGACCGGTAAAATAACTAGGAATGTTCAGTTTGCAAAAAAGAAGGCTGAGAGGAGACTTAATAGCAGTCTACAAATATCTGAGAGGTATTCACAGTGCAGAGGGAACTACCCTGTTCTCATTAGCACAAGGAAGTGCAAGAAGCAATGGGAAGAAACTAAAAGGATTGAGATTCAGATTAGACATTAGGAAAAACTTTTGAAAGTGAGGGCAGTCAGAGAGTGGAACAGGCGACCACGGGAGGTAGTGAGCTCTCCATCAATGGAAATCTTTAAGCAGAAATTGAATAAACATATAGCTGGGATGATTTAGGATAACCTACACTTGCAGGGAGTTTGACCCGATGGCCCTTGAGGTTCCTTCCAACTCTAAAATTGTATGATTCAATGATTCCATTGTCTTGTGACCTTATCCCCTAATCAACCTTTCTTTTCTAGATAAGCATGAGTCATTGGCTAAATTGCTTCAGACAAGAAAAAGCATACCTATGAAAGCAAAATGAATAGAATTTAATGAAGAAATTAAAAAAGATTATAACATTTCTTCCTGTTGTTCTTTATTCAGTCCTTATTTTTTTCTTTGGGTATATGGCGTCTTTCAGGTTTCACAAGAACCATCATTGTCAGGATAAATTTTTTTGCTCCAAATGAGGAGCTCATCTGCTTCTTGTCACAAAGCTGGGTGCCCAATCTGCCCATCTGATTCAACAGCAAGGTGGTTGTCCTCTTATCCAGTGTCATCTTAAAGGTCTTCAGTCAGGCGTATGCCTTGATACATTGTTTTCATTATGGCTGTGTTAATTAATCTTTGTGCCAGTCCTCTTATACAAGGTGTGTGTAACACCAGCAGCATAATCGCTTCAGTACCCCACTTACTCATCCCGGCAGGACAACCTCCGCTCTCACCTGACATGGTCGCGCCACTGCTTCTGTCCCCACCACTGCCTTCTGCTCCCAGGGCCTTCACACTGCATCCAGGTCTTTTGGAAATGCACTTAGGGTGTGCATATGTACCTCTTGCCTCTTAAAGAGGCAGCTCACTAAATTAGGTCATGCCTCCAGCCTACCGCTGGGAGCCATTTGATATTTAGGGCACCTCTACCTTTATGGAGGTGCCTTTGCATAAGTTTCCTGTACTACTGTGCTTTTAACCTGTTTTTGTATTTTGTCCTATATCCAGTACTCCTGTCAAATATCTTGTATTGTATCCAGAATCTGTGTCCTATTTCCTGCATCTGTATCAAGTATCCTGAGGCTGTATCCCATGCCAAGCTGTTCTACTTGTGCTGGCACCTGTGCCTAAACCAGTTCTGTCTGTGAATGGGAACCAGAACCTGACTAGCCTGCATCATCCATCCTCATCCATCTTGTTGGTACCAGCACCCGAATCTTCTCAAGTCTGTGGTCTTGCTCTGCTCATCTCCTGACTCAGAACCTACGTCACTGACTCTTTGGGGTCATCTGTTACTGTACTGAAAGTTTCCCTGCAGCGGCGGCTTCAATAACCTGGCCGCACACCATAAGTGGAGTAGTCGAGAACTCTTATTTTATGTTTCTTCCATTTTTCACTCTTTTTTTTATCGGACCGACCTCCAGGGTCACGGAACCAGGCATCGGCCGCGACCACGACTGTTCGCCCCTGCGCACCGCACGCCCGGGACCGAGTACCCCACAGCCCCGGGGCGCCACACTAGCCTTTACTAAGACAATTTCTTATCAGGATCTAGTAAAATAGCCAATCTATTTTCTAATCTTTCTAATCTTTCTTATTCAACATAACCTTATTATTAACACACTCACCTCAAGAGTCTAATTAGGAGACAGCATTACTTAGAAATGGCATAAAAGAATCATATTGCTATACTCCAGGGGATTGTAATTTTAAAAGCAGATTAATATGTAAGATGAAAATAGTTCCATGGCTAATGAAATAGGTGCAAGTAGCATAAAGCAAACAAGCTTCAATGACTTGGAAATTGAGGGGAAATAATCTAAACTCTAAGAAGTATCTTCTCGTAATTGAATTCCAGCTAGCACTGTAGTGGACTGATAAGTTACAGTATGTGTTCCAAGATCATAGTATCATAGTTTTTAAGGTTGAAGGGAGACTCTAAGTCCATCTAGTTCAACCCGTAGCCTAACATGTTGATCCAGAGGAAGGCAAAAAAAAACCCAATGTGGCAAACAAGTTCCAATGGGGAAAAAATGTCCTTCCTGACTCCACATCCGGCAATCAGACTAGTTCCCTGGATCAATACCCTGTCATAAAATCTAATATACATAATTGGTAATATTAAATTTTTCAAGAAAGGCGTCCAGGCTCTGCTTAAATGTTAGTAGTGAATCACTCATTACAACATCATGCGGCAGAGAGTTCCATAGTCTCACTGCTCATACAGTAAAGAATCCTCGTCTGTGATTATGATTAAACCTTCTTTCCTCAAGACGTAGCGGATGCCCCCGTGTTCCAGTCGCAGGCCTAGGTGTAAAAAGATCTTTGGAAAGGTCTCTGTACTGTCCCCTCATATATTTATACATTGTGATTAGATCCCCCCTAAGCCTTCGTTTTTCCAAACTAAATAACCCCAAGTTTAATAACCTGCCTTGGTATTGCAGCCCACCCATTCCTCTAATAATCTTGGTCGCTCTTCTCTGCACCCTCTCCAGTTCAGCTATGTCCTTCTTATATATCGGTGACCAGAATTGTACACAGTATTCTAAGTGCGGTCGCACTAGTGACTTGTACAGAGGTAGAACTATATTTTTTGCATGAACACTTATACATCTTTAATACATCCCATTATTTTATTAGCCCTGGCAGCAGCTGCCTGACACTGTCCACTAAAGTGAAGTTTACCATCCACCCATACACCCAAGTCTTTTTCTGTGTCTGTTTTACCCAGTGTTCTACAATTAAGTACATAATCATAAATGTTATTTCGTCTACCCAAGTGCATGACCTTACATTTATCTACATTAAACTTCAATTGCCACTTCTCAGCCCAATCCTCCAATTTACATAAATCTCCCTGTAATATAAAATTATCCTCCTCTGTATTAATTACCCTGCAGAGTTTAGTATCATCTGCAAATATTGAAATTCTACTCCGCATGCCCCCAACAAGGTCATTTATAAATATGTTGAAAAGAAGCGGGCCCAATACTGACCCCTGTGGTACCCCACTATGAACTGAGACCCAGTCCGAGTACGTACCATTAATAACCACCCTTTGTTTCCTATCACTGAGCCAGTTTTTAACCCAGTTACACATATTTTCCCCTATCCCCATTATTCTCATTTTATGTACCAACCATTTGTGTGGCACCGTATCAAAAGCTTTTGAAAAGTCCATATACACAACATCCACTGCATTTCCCTGGTCCAGACTTGAACTTACCTCTTCATAGAAGCTGATCAAATTAGTTTGACAGGATCAATCCCTCATAAACCCATGTTGATACTCTGTCATAAGGTTATTTTTCTTGAGATACTCCAGTATAGCATCTGTCAAGAAACCCTCAAGGATTTTACCAACCGTAGAGGTTAAACTTACCGGCCTATAATTTCCCGGCTCAGTTTTTGTCCCCTTTTTGAATATTGGCACCACATTTGCTATGCGCCAGGCCTGCGGTACCGACCCTGTTATTAAGGAATCTGAGAAGATTAAAAATAATGGTCTATCTATCACAGAACTCAATTCCTGTAGTACTCTGGGGTGTATGCCATCCGGGCCCGGAGATTTGTCAACCTTAGTGATTTCGAGGCGGCGGCGTACTTCCTGCTGGGTTAAGCAGGTAATATTCAAGGGTGAATTTATGGTATCACTGGTCATGTCATCTGCCATGGCATTTTCTTGTATAAAAACCGTAGAAAAAAAGTCATTCAGCAGGTTGGCTTTACCCTCATCCCCTTCCACCATTTCACCAAGACTATTTTTAAGGGGGCCAACAGTATCGCTTTTCAGTTTTTTACTGTTTATGTAGTTAAAGAATATTTTAGGATTATTTTTACTTTCTCTCGCAATGAGTCTCTCTGTCTCAAACTTAGCTAACTTAATTTGCTTTTTACATATTTTATTTAATTTTCTATAATTATATAATGCCTCATCACTACCTACCCTCTTTAATTCTTTTAAGGCTTTCTGTTTTTCTTTTATTGCTTCCCTTACAGCTCTATTTAGCCATAGGGGTTTCCTCCTATTTCTAGCATGTTTGTTCCCATAGGGTATATTTTCTGCACAAGCTCTATTCAGGATGCTCATAAAAGTCTCCCATTTGCTTTGTGTACTTTTATTACTTAGTACATCATCCCAGTTTATTGCACTAAGATCATCTCTCAACCGTTTAAAATTTGCTTTCCTGAAGTTTAGTGTCCTTGTAGCCCCTCTACTAGACATCTTACTAAAGAATACATGAAAACTTATTATTTTGTGATCACTATTCCCCAAGTAACCCCCAACTTGTATATTTGATATGCGGTCTGGCCTATTGGTTAGTACAAGATCTAGTAGTGCTCCCCCTCTTGTGGGGTCCTGTACCATTTGTGAAAGGTAATTATCTTTCATTGTTATCAAAAATCTATTTCCTTTGCTGGAACTGCAAGTTTCTGTTCCCCAATGTATATCAGGATAGTTAAAGTCCCCCATAATAATTACCTCTCCGAGACTCGCTGCTTTATCAATTTGCTTTATGAGGAGATTCTCTACCTCTTCCATAATATTCTGCGTCTTATAACACACCCCTATCAGTATTTTATTATTCATTCTCCCCCCCTTATCTCCACCCATAGGGACTCTACATTCTCAGTATCCTCACTTATGTTGTCACACAGGATGGGTTTTAAGGATGATTTTACATATAGACACACACCTCCCCCTCGCTTATTTGTACGGTCATTCCTGAATAGGCTATAACCCTGTAAATTAACAGCCCAGTCATAGCTCTCATCCAGCCATGTCTCTGATATCCCCACTATATCATAATTTTCTTCCAAAAATATTAATTCTAATTCCTCCACCTTATTTGTGAGGCTTCGGGCATTAGTGTACATGCACGTTACGTATGACTCTGTACCTGTATTCCTGCTTACTGTATTAACTGTCCTAACCCTTCCCCCCGTACCACCCCCAAAGTGGTCCAAAGTCGGTGAAAGTATTTAGATCTATTTCAGTACTATGTTTTTAAAATATTTAGAAAGCCATATATCATTTCCTTTACACTTTCCAAATTTTGCTACTTCGTGTTGGTATATCACAAAAAATCCCATAAAATATATTTAAGTTTGTGGGTGCATTGTGAAAAAATATGGAAAAGTCCACAGGATATGAATACTTTTTTAACGAATTGTATATTTTTAATTTGTTAATTAAAAATTGTTTTTTTTTAATTGGATAAAATGGGATTTTTTGGTCTTTGCCAATTCAATTTACAATATTATTTTATCCCTACCAATACTATTGAGCAATTTTAGCGTGTCATAAACAAGCACAAAAGCTCAGTGGTTAGCACTGTTGTTTTACAGTGCTGGGGTCCTGGGTTCAAATACCACCTAGGATATCATTTGTAAGAAGTTTATATGCTTTCCACATGGGTTTACCCCAAGTACTCAGGTTTCTCCCACACTCCAAAGACATACTGATAGGGAATGTTGAATGGGCGCAGTGATGACAATGTCTGTAAGGCGCAATGGGAATAAATGGCGCCATATAATTGTGGCCGCTGATCGACTGCAGTCTTTGTAATTCAGTCCTGTGGGTCAGCTAAAACCTGCTAAACTGGGAGAATTCGTAATAACAAGTTAGTTCATGTGTTTCACGGCATGTAATGTTTATCACATTTATATTTTATTCTTAGGGTATTTGTACATGAGTTAAGTAACTTTTTTTTAGTACTGTATGTGACTTTCTAGTTAGATTAAATTAAATGAGAAAAATAAAAATTAGTTTTGGTTGGCAACAATTGTGTTACCATATGCACCGGAGAGGCCTTGTAAATTAACTAATATCAGTGGAGCTCTGGACACCTTGATTCGTTTCTTGTGCCGCCCACATAACCTGGTTTCTAAAATCTCATTAAACATGGCATCCATTTTTCTTTATGTCAATTAGTTTCTCCTTCAAATATTGTACAAACTAAAAGAAGAAAACAAACATTGTACTTGTAATAAGTAAGAGTATGTCATGTCCAAATTCACTGGCAGCAAAGCAGATGGTGCAATTACTTGATAAATGGTATGCATCGTGGCTTCCAACAAAGCGTCATGTTCCTGAAGAAGGAACATACAGTAGTACAGTGTCAAATTAGTCTTGGCTGAGTTCTCTACTTAGTTGTTTGCCATATGCATTATGTTAAGGATTTGAATTTTCTGCAATCTCTACAAAAGTGAAAATGTTTAAAGCTGTCAAGCATAAAATAGTTTCAATACAGCTTAAACTAAAACTAAAACTGGAAAATGTAAGGCTTGTTAGCAGAACAAATTTGGAAATGGATGTTTAAAACTGTAAAACTATGGATCTGTTAAAAATGTAAGCCCATGGATTTAATTTCTACCTGGCTGTAAAATTCTCTGAATGGACTGTCTTTCTAGATACAGTTAGGTCCAGAAATATTTGGACAGTGACACAAGTTTTGTTATTTTAGCTGTTTACAAAAACATGTTCAGAAATACAATTATATATATATATAATATGGGCTGAAAGTGCACACTCCCAGCTGCAATATGAGAGTTTTCACATCCAAATCGGAGAAAGGGTTTAGGAATCATAGCTCTGTAATGCATAGCCTCCTCTTTTTCAAGGGACCAAAAGTAATTGGACAAGGGACTCTAAGGGCTGCAATTAACTCTGAAGGCGTCTCCCTCGTTAACCTGTAATCAATGAAGTAGTTAAAAGGTCTGGGGTTGATTACAGGTGTGTGGTTTTGCATTTGGAAGCTGTTGCTGTGACCAGACAACATGCGGTCTAAGGAACTCTCAATTGAGGTGAAGCAGAACATCCTGAGGCTGAAAAAAAAAGAAAAAATCCATCAGAGAGATAGCAGACATGCTTGGAGTTTCAAAATCAACAGTCGGGTACATTCTGAGAAAAAAGGAATTGACTGGTAAGCTTGGGAACTCAAAAAGGCCTGGGCGTCCACGGATGACAACAGTGGTGGATGATAGCCATATACTTTCTTTGGTGAAGAAGAACCCGTTCACAACATCAACTGAAGTCCAGAACACTCTCAGTGAAGTAGGTGTATCTGTCTCTAAGTCAACAGTAAAGAGAAGACTCCATGAAAGTAAATACAAAGGGTTCACATCTAGATGCAAACCATTCATCAATTCCAAAAATAAACAGGCCAGAGTTAAATTTGCTGAAAAACACCTCATGAAGCCATCTCAGTTCTGGAAAAGTATTCTATGGACAGATGAGACCAAGATCAACCTGTACCAGAATGATGGGAAGAAAAAAGTTTGGAGAAGAAAGGGAACGGCACATGATCCAAGGCACACCACATCCTCTGTAAAACATGGTGGAGGCAACGTGATGGCATGGGCATGCATGGCTTTCAATGGCACTGGGTCACTTGTGTTTATTGATGACATAACAGCAGACAAGAGTAGCCGGATGAATTCTGAAGTGTACCGGGATATACTTTCAGCCCAGATTCAGCCAAATGCCGCAAAGTTGATCGGACGGCGCTTCATAGTACAGATGGACAATGACCCCAAGCATACAGCCAAAGCTACCCAGGAGTTCATGAGTGCAAAAAAGTGGAACATTCTGCAATGGCCAAGTCAATCACCAGATCTTAACCCAATTGAGCATGCATTTTACTTGCTCAAATCCAGACTTAAGACGGAAAGATCCACAAACAAGCAAGACCTGAAGGCTGCGGCTGTAAAGGCCTGGCAAAGCATTAAGAAGGAGGAAACCCATTGTTTGGTGATGTCCATGGGTTCCAGACTTAAGGCAGTGATTGCCTCCAAAGGATTCGCAACAAAATATTGAAAATAATTTTTTTTTTTTTGGGTTTGGTTTATTTGTCCAATTACTTTTGTCCTCCTAAAATGTGGAGTGTTTGTAAAGAAATTCGTACAATTTCTATCAGATATTTTTGTTCAAACCTTCAAATTAAACGTTACAATCTGCACTTGAATTCTGTTGTAGAGGTTTCATTTCAAATCCAATGTGGTGGCATGCAGAGCCCAACTCGCGAAAATTGTGTCACTGTCCAAATATTTCTGGACCTAACTGTATTTTCAGTATTTAATGTTTTATATGCACTGGATAATCTGTATCTCAAGAAACGTATACTACTCTGTATTTTTCTATTTTCATGTTATTTGTATGTTAGCCTTTTTCTTTCTTCATGCTCCAAGTTTTATCTTCAAAGGTTTCTATGCTTAAAAATGAAAAAATGAAATGCTACTGTACAGTCGCTACATAATACAAGTATTTGTGTAAGGGTATGGTTCCACTTGCGTTTTGCACGGACGAGTGCAATCCAATAACACATTGCACTGCACTCGCATTAGTGCAAAGCTATGGGGCAGCGTCCATCTGCGATTGATTTCTCATGCCATATCGGCTTGAGAAATGAATCGCAGCATGCTACATTTGGCTGCGATTCTTGGCTCACACACCCCAATACAAGTTTCTGGGTGTGTGTGAAACATTTCACTGCACTCGCATGTCATCTGACTGCAGTGTGATGTACGCAGAGACAGGCCATGGAGGAGATGGGGTGAAAGTACTCCCTCGATCTTTTCCGCAGCTGTGATACGATCGCAAAATCGCATCACAGTCGCATGACCCTCGGTTGACGCTGAAGCATATCGGTTTTAAAGCCCTCACATCGGAAGCTATGCATAAGTGGAACTGTACCCTTAAACTGACAGTCATTACTGATGAAATAGCAGCTCCATACAGTGTCGACAATATTAAACTATTAGACTGGTTGTGGGAGCTGTCATACTATGTAGGGAGAAGCAGGGTCCATCATATTGTATATAGGGAGCTGTATGGGGCCACTAACCCTTTCACGACCTTTGACATGTGAGCTTACATCTATTCCCACACATGAGGGTTGATTTGATCAGCCTTCATATGCCCCTAACAGCCGTTGGTGGATCGGAGCTCCTCTCACAGCTGGTAACCTTCTAAACCCCTCTGTCAATCTCTGACTGTGGCATTTAACTTGCATCAGCAGCGGGACGCGTAATTCCCCAATTCCATAAGTGCAGGCTCTGGTCACCACAGGGTACCTCCGTTAAGGTGCGGTATCCATCTCAGGTAACGGGGGGGTTAATCACCGGTGTTCCACATTCACACTTTACATACAGCTTAGGAACCGGGGGGTGGTCATGACGATGCATGGGACTTCCCCGGTCACTGAAGCCAGCCACCTGGGGGGCGAGTTCCACTTGGGGGTATAAGTAGGCGCAACACACTCACATAAGACAGACGAGTCGTGACCATAGTTCTTACAAGACACTCATGGAACTCTTGAACTTCACTAGGCCCGGGGCTTGGAGCGGGAGCTCAGCCCAGGTTCCTAACTGCTGAGAGGGACATCCTAGGAAAAGAACACCCTCTCACTCTCCCTTTCTTCAAACACCGGTGGTGGCCCCCCTTACTTGCTTGGGATTGACCGGAGCCCACGATGTCAGAGACCAGCACCTGGGTGCAGCTTTAAATCAGTGAGTAAAAGAACCTGGAACCGCGGTTGTCGACTCAGACTCTGATTAGCGACGCTGTCACCCCGCGCTCCGGCACTTCCAAGGGACTGACAATCCTTCGTCATCCATCCAGGGCCTGCTCCGCTTGTGGGGAGCGACACCATCCAGGCTGCCATAACCCCTGCCTCGGCGAGGAATTCTGCAGCTGCGGCTACTCCCTAGCGACATACCACAGGTGGCATCACGACAAACTTTCCCCAATCACCCCGCTTTCCCATCCTTTACTGCACGCCTTGGGGCAACGGAACCGGGCAAGGCCACCCGTGACATCGCCTGACCCGACCCGCGACAGCCCAGCAACGAGTAGGTTATCCACCTGCCCCATGGGGAGCTGCATGTCCGTGACTTTATCAATTTCAAAATCACCCCCTTTTGCCCAATTAAAAATAAAAATTAATTCTGAAATGTCCAATATTTAGAACATTTAAAAGAAATTAATTCAAACAGTAGAAGGCTTAACGAGAAAAAAAATCAAAACACCAGAATTACGGTTTTTGGCCACCACTATTTTGTGATAAAATTAAATGAGTCAATCAAAACATCATATCTACCCCAAAAATGAACTCATTAAAAACAGCTTCTCAGGGCGCAAAAAATAAGCCCTCATGTAGCCCCATATCCCAAAAAGTGAAAACATTACTTGTCAAGGAAAATGATGACGCAAGTAAAAATGTTTTTCTTACAAATTTCCACATTTTTTCCACCTCTTAAATAAAAAAAAAACTATACAAGTTTGGTATCTGTGTACTCATACCTGGGAAATCATACTGCCTGGTCAGTTTTACCATATAGTGAAAATGGTAAATAAATAACCCAAAAAATAATTGTTGAAATGCACTTTTATTGCAATTTTAACACACAGATTTTTTTCCCACTTTTCAGTGCATCATATGATCAAAATAAATGGTGTCATTCCAAAGTATAATTCGTCCCACAAAAACCAAGATCTCATATGGCAATGTGGACAGAAAAATAAAAAGAGTTATGTCTTTTGCTGAATGGTAGGAAAAAACAAAAGCACAAAAATGTAAAATCCCAATTTTGTGAAGGGGTTAAACTGTATATTGGGAGATGTGTGTGCAGCACCCTGGGGCTTTACACGGTAGTGATATCGCTAGCAATTTGTAGCGATAGCGAGCGTGTAAGTACCCGCCCCGTCGCACATGCGATTGTTTGTGATCGCTGCCGTAGCGAACATTATCGCTACGGCAGCGTCACACATACTTACCTGGTCGGCGTTGTCTCTGTGACTGCCGAACAATCCCTCCTTCAAGGGGGAGGGATGTTCGGCATCACAGCGATGTCACCGCAACGTCACTAAGCGGCCGGCCAATCAAAGCGGAGGGGCGGAGATGAGCAGGACGTAACATCCCGCCCACCTCCTTCCTTCCGCATTATGGCCGGCGGCAGGTAAGGAGACGTTCCTCGCTCCTGCGGTGTCACACATAGCGATGTGTGCTGCCGCATGAGCGATGAACCACCTGGATAAACAACCCTTACCGATTTTTGAGTTTGGGACGACTTCTCCATGGTGAACGATTTTCACCATTTTTGAGGTCGCTTAAGGTCGCTGGTCAGTGTCACACGCTGCGATATCGTTAATGACGCCGGATGTGCATCACTAACAACTTGACCCCGACAACAAAACATTAACGATATCGTAGCGTGTAAAGCCCCCTTTAGTCTTTCTGGAACACCCTCTGCTGACAACCCATACCTCACACACAGGTAGGGGCACATTCCCTGAGAACTGGGCGCAGCATGTAGAGGGTTAACAATGGGCAAATGTGAGACCCAATCCCTTAGCTGTTAGCCTGGGGAAGGGGCGTGGCTAGTGGAAAGCAACAGGTGTTGCTAGGCAGAGTAGACAGAGAGGAAAAATGACAGTTGAAAGAATGACAGTTGAAAGGAGTCAGTGAGTGAGAAAGGTGTAAGGATTGTGAGGAGACCATAAAGGGCGACTAGGAGGTAGTAGCCTGAGGGTAGACAGAAAATCCCAGGTACTACGCACGACGAGGTACTGGACTCCAGAGTAGACGACAGCTCCAGGCGGTCTGCTGATCCAGTCGTGTGTGGTGACTTACAGGGTACCACACTACCCATAGGCTGAGGGACACAGCCTCATATATAGGACCCGGGGGAGGGCACCGAGAAGTAGCTTACCCCACAAGGGACCGCGAGGCCTGTCATACTGGGCACAGAAAAACAAAAGATCAGAGCGCCGCAGGTCACCAACAGCTTCAGGCAAAGGGACCATCAGCTCTGCATGTGCACGGAGGGCTCAACTGGGTCTCAAGTCAGCACCGGAACAAAGGAAAGTTGGTTAACCAGTCGTACCAAACTGCACTTGCAACATCCAGTGAGTAAATACCGGTTAATCTGCATGAACTGTGTCGTGTCTATTACTGGTGCACCCCAAGGCGCAGCACACCTACATGGGACTAAAGCCCCTACTGGTGGAGGGCGCGAACACACTTGCTGCTATACCATCTGTCCCTAAAACCACAGCAGCGGTGGGACATCTTATTACCGCAACCCGCCAGTGGCGTCACGAGTAACATACAAAATAACCCTGTTACTGAGCGCCCCCAGGTCACGGAACCGGACATGGCCACCTGTGACGGTGATCCCTATTATCCACCACCTGGAACCCAAGGGCCTGGGGTATGGCAGCGCTTTACATTTTGGCGTCACTAACAGGATACAAACTAGGCCCAGCAACCCTGGGTGCCATGTGCCTTAAATCGTGTAAAACTGTACATAGACTTTTTCTGCCATTTTGCCTAAGTAAAAACTACTGCGCCATCACTCTGGCTGTAAAAGAGTGCGAAGTTTGAAAAAGCGCACAGAAAAACCTGGCTCCAATCCCCAGGTGTAAGTTGACAAGGCCCAATGGAATGGCGTGACCGGTATGTGGGAGGACGTCCGATTCTGTCTGTTACCTTGGACGGGATCCCCACTTCTGCACTGTTGGAAACCGGTTCACAGGTAACCACCATTCCCTATGAGCTGTACTGCCGATTCTGGTGTGATGAAGAACTCACCTGACCTGATCCAAGCCTCACCGTATATGCTGTAAACGGGTTACCGGTAGAGCAGATAGGATTTAAAGAAGTAAGCATAAAGGTGGAGAGGGTGGAGCTTAGGGGTCAGAGATTGATTGTTGTCAAAACTGATGCAAATGATAGAAATCCCCATATGATCCTAGTTACCAATGTCATCAAAAATTGTTTGGCAGAAGTATTGTTCTTGCTCCAGAGATCGCCAAGACTGCTGATGCCAGGCAGCAGAGGGTCCTGCAGAAGGAGATGAAAGCCCTCTTGCTAAAACAACAGGTAAACCAGTCTAGTGGAGAAATGGGTAGTGTGCGGGTAATGGATTCTAACCCCATTGTGTTACCTCCAAGAAGTGAAATGATGGTGTGGTGTCGGGCATCCATAAATCCTAGAGGGCAAAATTACCAGGTGGTGGTAGAGCCCGTGTATTCAGAGGACTGGTCCACAATCCTGACAGCCAGGGGGGTAGTCAATGTACACAAAGGAAAAGTTCCTGCACATATATTAAATTGTGGGGAAGAGGAAGCAAAATTGCCCAGGTACGCTACCATTGGTAAATTGTTTACCATCACTGAAAGTTCCATTCAAGCAGCAAAACTACTTGCCCCAACAGACCTGGAAGATGAGCAATTAGCAAACTAGTGCCAGGAACTCCATGTTGGTACCGACTCCACGCCTTCTTACCAGAAGCAAGGAGTATACCGGGTTGTGCAGGAATATGAAGCAGTCTTCAGTAAGCATCCATTGGATTTCAGGAGAATTAAAGGGGTACAACACCATATCCCCACTGGGAACCAGCCTCCCATCAGAGAGCAATACAGACCTGTACCACCAAAACACTATCAGAGGGCCAAAGAAATGCTACATGACATGAAGGAGGCTGGGGTTATCCGAGATAGTTGTAGCCCTTGGGCAGCTCCACTAGTCTTAGTCAGAAAAAAAGATGGCACTATGCGGATGTGTGTAGATTACAGGCAGATAAATCGTATTACACATAAGGATGCTTACCCATTACCCCGCATAGAAGAACCACTAGCTGCATTCAAGACTGCTAACTACTTTTCCATCTTAGACCTTACTAGTGGGTATTGGCAGGTCTCTGTAGCGGAGGAAGACCGGGAGAAAACAGCATTTGCCACCCCGATGGGCCTGTGCGAGTTCAACAGTATGCCATTTGGACTCTGTAACGCACCTGGAACCTTCCAGCGCCTGATGGACTGTTATCTGGGGCACCTGAACTTTGAGACTATACTACTCTATTTAGATGATGTCATTGTGATCTCCAATTCCTACTAAGACCATCTGGAACATCTGGCAGCGGTGTTTGAAGCACAATCCAAGTACGACATGAAGCTGAAACCATCCAAGTGCCATCTCCTTAAACCCAAGGTTCAGTATCTGGGACACGTAGTCAGTGCTGAGGGAGTCGCGCCAGATCCAGACAAGATAACAGTCATCAAGAGCTCGCCAAGACCAACTACTATCAAAGAGGTACGTCAGTTCCTCGGCCTGGTAGGATACTACCGAAGATTCATCAAAGGTTACACCAAGATAGCTGCACCCTTGCAAGACCTCCTGGTTGGTGAACCCAAGAAAGGCAAGAAGTCTTGTCCTCCATTTGAATGGGGCGAAAAAGAAGAAAGTTCCTTCAGACAAATGAAGTGGGCTCTGACAGGGCAAGAAATTCTAGCTTATCCAGACTACCACTTACCCTTTGTGCTGTACACAGATGCCAGCAATGTGGGATTAGGAGCAGTGTTGTCACAGGTCCATGGGAATGGGAGAGTGCGAGTAATTTCCTACGCTAGCAGGAAGCTTCGGCCTACTGAGGTAAATCCGGAAAATTACAGCTCTCTCAAGTTGGAGTTCCTGGCCATGGTCTGGGCTATCACTGAGAGGTTCAAGCACTATCTAGCAGCCAATAAGTTTACAGTCTTCACTGACAATAATCCTCTTACCCATCTAGATACAGCAAAGTTGGGCGCATTGACAAATCACCAGGGCCAGATGGCATTCATCCACGAATATTGAGGGAATTGAGCTCCGTAATCGACAGACCGCTGTATCTCATCTTTTTAGACTCACTTGTAACAGGGTTGGTGCCTCAGGATTGGAGGATTGCTGATGTGGTACCGATATTTAAGAAAGGTAAGAGGGTAGATCCAGGCAACTACTGTCCAGTAAGCCTGACATCAGTAGTATGCAAAGTTTTTGAGGGAATTTTAAGGGATGACATGCAAAAATATATTGCAGAAAATAATATAACTGACAAACAGCATGGATTCATGAAAGATAAGTCGTGTCTAACCAACCTGTTGGGGTTCTATGAGGGGGTAAGTTCAAACCTGGATATTGGTAATGCAGCTGATGTGATTTATTTGGACTTTGCAAAGGCATTTGATACTGTACCACATAATAGCCTTATACTAAAGCTCCAGAAGCAAGGACTAGGGGACACAATATGCAACTGGGTAAGGAATTGGCTAAAAGATAGGAAACAAAGAGTAGTCATAAATGGTACATTCTCTAAATGGGCTATAGTCAGCAGTGGGGTGCCGCAGGGATCTGTGCTTGGACCGATTCTTTTTACTCTCTTTATTAATGACCTTGTGGATGGGATTGATAGTACAGTGTCAGTCTTTGCCGATGACACCAAACTATGTAGGATATTAAAAACTGACCTGGATAGTACAATATTACAAAAAGAACTGGATAAGATGTCAGAATGGGCAGATAATTGGCAAATGAGATTTAATGTTGATAAATGTAAAGTAATGCACCTAGGACGGAGTAATCCTATAGCTGCATATACATTAAATGGAAGTAAACTCCGGACTACAGAACAGGAGAAGGACTTGGGTATTCTCATTACAAATAAGCTGAGCAGCAGCACTCAATGTCAAGCAGCAGCTGCTAAAGCAAACAAGATTTTAGGGTGTATAAAAAGAGAGATTAGATCCCGTGATCCCAACGTATTGTTACCCCTCTATAAATCACTTGTAAGGCCACATCTGGAATACGGGATCCAGTTTTGGGCTCCACATTTTAAAAAGGACATTCAGAAGTTAGAGTCAGTTCAAAGGCGGGCAACTAGACTATTACAAGGAATGGAAGGCCTCCCATATGATGACAGGTTGAAAAAGTTAGATATGTTTAGCTTAGAAAAAAGACGTCTCAGAGGAGATCTCATTTATATGTATAAATACATGTGTGGTCAATATAAAGGACTGGCACATGACTTATTTCTTCCAAAGACAGTACTAAGGACCAGGGGGCACTCACTGCGAGTGGAAGAAAAGCGATTCCGACACATAGATAGGAAAGGGTTCTTTACAGTTAGAGCGGTCAGACTGTGGAATACACTACCACAAGAGGTAGTAATGGCAGATACTATAACAGCTTTTAAAAAAGGGCTGGATGATTTCTTCAGTACACAAAACATTGTTGGTTATAAATGACTTAGTGACTAAATATAGAACTGGTGGAGGAAGGTTGAACTAGATGGACCTAGGTCTTTTTTCAACCTAAGTAACTATGTAACTATGTAACAACAACGCTGGGCAGCTCGGTAATCCAACTATGACTTTACCATCAAGTACAGAGCTAGACATAAGAATGCTAATGCAGATGTGATGTCAAGAATGCCCCATTTGAAAGAAAAGGGAGAAGACATAGATGTGCTAGAAGAGATAGAGTTGCCTGCCTTCCATCGCAAGAGAACATGCCAATGTCAACAAACTAGTTCTAGACCAAAAGATGCAACCTTGAACCCTTTATCACATTTTAGTTGGAAAGCAACACAGGACAGTGATCCCGCTGTTAGCTTAATCAAGAGACTGGTAAGCCAAACTGATTCTCGTCTTGCACCAGAGGCTCCACAAGAAGCCCAGCATCTGTGGAAGAACAGGAATAAGTCGTTTATCCACCGGGGGAACACTCTGTAGACGATTCATCAATCCAAAAACTCACGAGATGAGGTGGCAAGTGATAATACCAAAAAGAGACGTCCCAATAGTGTTAGAAGCGTACCACAACGATGCCGGACACTTCGGTTGGAATAAACTTGAGATGTTACTCTGTGAAAGATTCTACTGGGCTGGAATGAGATCTTCTATCGAAAGCTGGTGTAGAAATTGTGGTCCATGTGCTTTGAGAAGAAAAGACAGAGATAGTCAAAGAGCACCACTGCAGCCTATTATTACCAAACAACCTCTAGAACTAGTCGCCTTAGACCATGTGAAGTTAACACCGAGTACCAAAGGTTATACTTATGCCCTTACCATTGTAGACCACTATTCAAGATTCCTTGCAGTAGTACCAGTCAAGGACTTAACAGCACAAACAGCAGCAAAAGCATTTCAAGCCTACTTCTACAGACCTCATGGTTATCCAGAGCAAGTAATTGCAGATCAAGGACCAGCGTTTGAAGCAGAGGTTTTTCAAGAGTTCTGTAATATGTATGGTTGTAAAAAGATTCATACTACATCCTATCACCCTCAAGGAAATGAAATGTGTGAGAAAATGAATCAGATCGTAATTGACATGCTAAAAACCCTAGCACTGGAAGATAGGAATAAATGGCCAGAAAAATTGCTTGACCTAGTGGATATGTATAACAACATCCTCGTAGGGTCTACAAACTTTACCCCAGCTTATCTTTTGCGAGCAAGACCAGGAAGATTACCTGTTGACTTGGACATGGGAGTCCTAAACCCTGAAGACGATTCACAAAGTGATTGGAATTCAGCTCGTCAAGCTTAATACAAGAAGGTTCAAGAATGTGTTGAAAGGAATTTAGACCAAAGTAGGGAGAAACAAGAAAGAGATTACAACAAAAAAGCAAAAGCTGTACCATTGATCCCTGGAGAAAGGGTACTAAAAAGAAAAAGAAGACTTCACAAACTTGATGATCAATGGGAAGAAGAATCTTACATTATCCAAACATCTAACTTTGACAAAAAAAGTCTGTATTATTAGCAAAGATGAAGGAAAAACATCAACAGCTGTTTCTAGAGACCATTTAAAGAAATGCCCAGAACAGTTAGTGCCAAAAGAAAGTACAGAAAGAATTGTAAATCTACCTCAACCTGCACCAAAGAAGAAAATAATCCATAATGTATTAGGAGATTTCTCAGAAGATTGGCCGCAATACAATGGAGCCATAGTCATACCTTGTATCGCCTTTCCACAAGTACCAGAAGAACCCGTACCAAGACAAAAAGAACTTGTACCAGTACAAGAACCAGAACAAATCTCAGGGGAAGTTGAACCAGAACGTACTGCAAACATTGACCTTGTCAATCCTACAGTAATAATAATAATAATCTTTATTTCTATAGCGCCAACATATTCCGCAGTGCTTTACAATTCAGGAGGCTCATATACATATACATATCAAATACATAAACATATAAAAACAAGTAACAATTATAGAAAATACAATATTTAAAGGGAAAAAAGGCAACCCTGCTCGTGAGAGCTTACAATCTACAATGAGATGGTGGAAGGGGCAAGGTACAAGTGCTTATTTACAATAACAATCCAGCCATCTCAAGGAAATTGGGAATAGATAGTAGCTTCCTGGACCAATAGGCCAGAGCCTTGAGATGCATTTGGGTGCCATGGAGTTTGACGTGGGGTTATGTTCTGAGAAGTTGTAGAGGGATTAGGTGAAATTAGTTTGGCTAGGGAGTGTAATAGGCCACCCTAAAAAGATGCGTTTTTAGGGAGCGTCTGAAGCTGAGTAAGTTGTGATTTGTCCTAACTTCTTGGGGTAGAGCGTTCCAGAGGTTTGGTGCAGCTCGGAAGAAGTCTTGGATTCGGGAGTGGGAAGTTCGAATTAGTGTGGATGTTAGTCGAAAGTCATTTGCAGAGCGTAGAGAACGGGTGGGTTGATAGACAGAGAGGAGGGTGGAGATGCATGGGGGTGCCGCACTGTGGAGAGCTTTGTGGGTGAGAACAAGCAGTTTGAATTGGATCCTGTTATATACGGGCAGCCAGTGCAATGACTGGCACAGAGCAGAGGCATCCGAGTAGCGGTTAGCCAGATAGGTGACCCTGGCTGCTGCATTAAGGATGGACTGTAGAGGAGAGAGTCTAGTTAGGGGTAGACCAATTAATAGAAAGTTACAGTAGTCAAGGTGAGAGTGGATCAGGGCCATGGTGAGGGTATTTGTCGTTTCCATTGTGAGAAAGGGGCGGATTCTAGAGATGTTCTTGAGGTGCAAGCGGCAGGAGCGGGCAAGAGATTGTATGTGGGAGGTGAAGGAGAGATCAGTGTCAAGTATAACCCCCAGGCAGTGGGCTTGCTGCCTAGGACTTATCATTGTGCCACACACAGAGAGGGAGATGTTAGCTTTAGGAAGGTTGGGAGATGGAGGGAAAAGCAGAAGTTCAGTTTTGGAAAGGTTACGTTTCAGATAGAGAGCAGACATTATGTTGCAAACTGCAGTCAGGCAGTCACTTGTGTTGTTTAGTACAGTGGGGGTGAGCTCAGGGGATGAGGTATATATCTGTGTGTCATCACCATAAAGATGGTACTGGAAGCCAAATCTGCTGATGGTCATTCCAATTGGGGCAGTGTAGAGGGAGAAAAGAAGAGGGCCTAGGACTGAACCTTGAGGGACCCCAACAGTGAGAGGAAGAGGAGAAGATGTGGAGCCAGCAAATGATACGCTGAATGAGCAGCCAGAAAGATAGGAAGAGAACAGGAAAGGACATTGTCCTTTAGGCCGATAGAATGGAGCATAGAGAGAAGGATATGATGGTCAACAGTGTCGAAGGCGGCAGAAAGGTCAAGAAGAATAAGCAGAGAGTGGTCACCGTTACGTTTTGCTGTCAATAGGTCATTGGTCACTTTGACAAGGGCAGTTTCTGTTGAGTGTAAAGGGCAGAAGCCAGACAGTAAAGGATCTAGAAGAGAGTGAGTGGAAAGGTAGTGGGTGAGATGAGAGTAGATCAGAAGCTCCAAGAGTTTAGAGATAAAGGAGAGATTGTAGACTGGTCTGTAGTTGCTTGTGCAGGACGGATCAAGGGAAGGTTTTTTCAATAATGGAGTAATGATAGAGTGTTTGAGGGAGGAAGGGAAGATACCAGAAGAGAGAGAGAGATTGAAGATTTTAGTTAGGTGAGTAGTGACAACCGGAGAGAGTGTCTGGAGTAGGTGTGAGGGGAAGGGATCAGTAGGGCAAGTGGTAGGACGAGAAGAAGAGAGGTGCCGGGAGACTTCCTCCTCTGTGACTGGGTCAAATGTGGAAAGTGAGCTGGATGGGATATGGGGAGGGATGGGATTCACAAAGCTTGGTGGCTGGGAGCTGATGTCTTGGCGGATGTTTTCTATTTTCTCTGTGAAATACGAGGCCAGGTCATCAGCATGAAGGTCTGTGATAGGGGTCTGTGCTTTGGGACTGAGGAGGGAGTGAAAGGTGTCAAAGAGCTTTTTAGGATTGTTGGATAGTGAGGAGATAAAGGTGGTGAAGTAGGTCTGTTTGGCGAGGTGAAGGGAAGAGTTGTAGGTCCTTAACATAAGTTTGTAGTGGATAAAGTTTTCTGGTGTGCGGGATTTCCTCCATAGGCGTTCGGCACTCCTAGAGCATCGCTGGAGAAATCTAGTTTGTGATGTGAGCCAAGGCTGTTTTACTCAGTAAGGGTAAGAACACGTAGATACTTACCAAGTCAACCTACCATACCAAGTGTAGTACAAAACACAGACAACATTGACACGCCAGAGTTGCATAGGTCAAACAGAAGCAACATTGGTCATCCCCCATCCAGATTAGGAGAGTAGGAATACTACTAAAGATGGTCATTAAATGCATATTAACTGTATGTAAAATGTAAATAATGTATATTAAGAATGTTGACCCTACAGAGACTGACCTGTATGGGCTTTTGGGTCACTAAAAACTGTTCGTAACGTTTGTCTAAGAACTGTGCCTCCCTTTGGGAAGAATCCAGGTTTTTCCCCATCCTTTGTTTTTATGGACCTAAGCCACAGGACTGGTGTGGCACAAAAACATTTGTATATAGTTGCACACGTTGTGCTTTTCATTGGGATTACCCAGTAACTGAACTTTTGTTCCCAACACCCTAAAGGAGAGCCGGAAGTTGCAGGGACGGTCTGCAGCGGAGCAAGCTGAGACCCCCATCACCATCATAACCGGTGATGTGCTCTCTAGGACAGTCCCCACAGGGAACAGTCACCAGGACGTTGAGAGAGGTCCACCGGACAGTGGCCTCAGAGACTGTGGGTGGTGGGAAGGAAAGTGTATGAAGTACTAAGATGTTACAAATGTATATATGTTATTTATTGCCGTTTTAAAAATAATATACATTTTGCAGATTTTCTTGTTTTGCAGCCTGCAGACGTGCAGGTTTACTCTTAACCAAGGGAGAATGCAGTACCCTGAGATTTGCTACCCTAGTGGTCTGCAGGATCCTAAGGTTTTCTGGAACACCCTCTGCTGACAACCAATACCTCACACACAGGTAGGGGCACATTCCCTGAGAACTGGGCGCAGCATGTAGAGGGTTAACAGTGGGCAAATGTGAGACCCAATCCCTTAGCTGTTAGCCTGGGGAAGGGGTGTGGCTAGTGGAAAGCAACAGGTGTTGCTAGGCAGAGTAGACAGAGAGCAAAAATGGCAGTTGAAGGAGTGACAGTTGAAAGGAGTCAGTGAGTGAGAAAGGTGTAAGGATTGTGAGGAGATCATTAAGGGTGACTAGGAGGTAGTAGCCTGAGGGTAGACAGAAGATCCCAGGTACTACGCACGACGGGGTACTGGACTCCAGAGCAGACAACAGCTCCAGGCGGTCTGCTGATCCAGCCGTGTGTGGTGACTTCCAGGGTACCACACTACCCATAGGCTGAGGAACACAGCCTCATATATAGGACCTGGGAGAGGGCACAGAGAAGTAGCCTACCCCACAAGGAACCGCGAGGCCTCTCATACTGGGCACGGAAAAACAAAGGAGCGGTGCGCCGCAGGTCACCAACAGCTTCAGGCAAAGGGACCATCAGCTCTGCATGTGCACGCAGGGCTCAACTGGGTCTCAAGTCAGCACCGGGAAAAAGGAATGTCGGTTAACCAGCCGTACCAAACTGCACTTGCAACATCCAGTGAGTAAATACCGGTTAATCTGCATGAACTGTGTCGTATCTATTACTGATGCACCACAAGGCTCAGCACACCTACATGGGACTTAAGCCCCTATTGGCGGAGGGCGCGAACACACTTACTGCTATACCATCTGTCCCTAAAACCACAGCAGCAGTGGGACATCTTATTACCGCAACCCGCCAGTGGCGTCACGAGTGACATACAACATAACCCTGTTACCGAGTGCCCCCAGGTCACGGAACCGGGCACGGCCATCTGTGACGGTGATCCCCATTATCCACTACCCGGAACCGAGTATCCCAAGGGCCTGGGGCGTGGCAGCGCTTTACATTTGGGCCTTAATAAAGTATATAAGAGGTTGTGAGGAACTTAATATAGAATAAAGGTAGCTGTGGGGGTCTCATACAATGTATAGGGAGCCGTAGGAACCATTAAACAGTATATAGGGAGCTGTAGGGACCATCATGCAATACATAGACAGCTGTGCGGACCATCATACAGTGTAGCTGTGACGCCCTGGGCAAGCCAGGGGTCACAGGCCATAACACCACCACACCCTACACCCCAGTTAGGAACACCAAAGCTAACCTAAAATCCTTGTTGCCTTCCTCCAGGAGCTGGTGTTCACACCAGGGGGTGGGCCAGGCGGTTGGCTCCGCCCACCGAGGAGTTCACAGCTCTGGAGGCGGGAAAACCAGGCAGTTGAAGTCTAGCTGAGGGCTAGAGTGGAGTCCAGCTAGGGAAGAGAAGGAGTAAACAGTTAGCTCAGGGAAGAGCTTGAGTAAACATTGAAGTGGTAAAGGAAAGGGAAAGTGACAGTTTGTAAAGCCTGAAGTTGGTCCGGGTGTGTGCCCCGGACTGTGACAGCAAGGTCAGCAGACGGCGGTGATAGTCCGCAGGGGTGACTGCTCGGAGGTTGCTGGAAGGACCGCGGACGGGTGGTGACCCGGCGGTCTGGAGCAGTGTACAAAGAACAGTCAGCACCAGGGCAGGGGCCTTTCGGATCCCGGCAAGGCTAGGAGTCGCCATAATTTGCCAAATCCGTCAGTGAAGGGGACGACTGTCTCCCAACAACCAAGTCCCGATTGAAGGCAACAGTCCAACCGTTACAGAGAGACACTGCCACCGCCAGGGCACCAGTTTCTCAGGGCCAGCGTCTGCGGGCAAAGTAGGGCTCCTCCAGCCCATATCCAAGCCGGGGAGCGGGTTACCGGTGGGAACCCATCGCAACCATCATCATCTTAGGTGCAGGAAAAGGGATCGTCACCGTCAACAACTGGGGAAAAGCAAGTGCAGCCATCCGTGGGAACCGTCTTTCCAGCCGTGTGTTTTACCGAGAACTGTGTCATCGTTTCAGGCTGAGTGAGTACCACAGTGCCGCAAGGCACAGCGCTGCCCCCGCGTCCCTGCGCCCACCAAGCCCTGCATCTCCCACCTCATCACTGGGCCCCGAGACAACCAACCCCCTACCCACGGAGGGGAGGACTAACATCCAGCTGCACGTACCATCACTCCCGGGATCCCCATACAGAGCAGCGGTGGTGTCAACAAATCACCACAACCGTGGGTGGCGTCACGGACAATAAACAATTCCCACACCCAACAACCCCCTTTCACTCACGGGCGAGGAGCGCCGCTAGAGTCCCCGGGATCCGGCCCATCGCTCGAGCCACCGAGCAGCAGCAGGTCGCAGCAGCCACGGCAGCCGGACCCGAGCAGTGGGAGAGCGCGGCGTCCCCTCCTCCGCCCGCGACATTGAGTGGGACCATAATAGTGTATATAGGGAGCTGAAGGAACCATCATACAGGGTGCAAATTTGGTGCTGAAATTTCGTGTAGACATTTCAGCACAAAATATGTATCTTCTGGCAGAAAACCACACTGAAACTGCATCAAAACTGCTGTTTTGCATTTTTGGGCCAAGAAATGCAAACTTGGTGACAACATTTTTACACCATATTTATGCACCTACGCTACACCTCCTGCCAAAAAATTTGCATCACTACTGTATCATACCGCCTGTGGTGGTGATGCATTTTTTTTGCAACTAGGTGTAGATTGGGTGTTGGAATATGCTGCTGAAATTTTAGTACCAAATCTGCATCTCTTGGCAAAAAACACAGTTTTATGCCAGGAGACGCAGGTCTGTGAACCAGTAAAGTCTGTGACCTCCCCTGAGGTGAGGTTACTGACTTTATTGAGGTCATCTGAGGTCAGGTTACCTACGACCACAGGTGGAGGATCGTGGGAACCTCCATCTTTGACCACAAATAACCTGATTGACGTCACCACTGATAGCGGGGCTCATTCATACTCTACCTGAAGCCCACAGTTGTCATTCATGTTCTATGGCTTCCCCCTGTCACTTCAGATGTAGCAGAGCTGGAATCATCATGGGACCTAGTGTGATTTACGTCAAACCTGTGTGTTTTGAGGGTTAATAAATTGGTGAAAGGGATGTTTTGTACTTTATTTCAAATAAAGGATTTTTTCAGTGTTTGTATTTATTTCTTTTCACTTACAGATTAGTAATGGAGTTATCACAGACGCCTCCCATTACTAATCTAGGGGTAGTGGCAGCTGTGTGCTGACATTAACGCCTTATTACCCTTATTGCCACTGCATCAGCAGAATCAGGAAGAGCCGGGTAAAGTGCTGGGATTGTCACATCTAATGGAAGCTGGGGGCCCAATAAGAATGTATCTCCCCAGCTTGAGAATACCTGTTTCCAACTAATAGCCTTTATCACGGCCGGGTATCAAAATTGGGGGAAGCACAATCCATTTTTTTATATTATTTATATCATTTTTTAAAAAAAGCCGAATGTGGTTCCTCTTATTTTGATACACAGCCAAGATAAGCACATGGCTGGCGTCTGCAAACTGTAGCCATATGCTTTATCTGTGCTGGGTATCATAATACGGGTGAACCCTATGCCAATTTGTTTATTTTTATATCACGATAGTGAAACGCAGACAGGGTCTGTGATTACAAGCAGTCAGTCAGTTACTGACACACATTGTGGGGCGCATCTGTCTGCAACCAATCAGAGATGCCAGGACTACCGGTGGGCGAGGGAAGGAGTGAATATGGATGAGCAATAATGAGTTGCTCCAGAAAAAGAGTGAGCAGCCTGGAAGCAGTTACAGCTACGTCGGAGATTCTGTAATTATAGCGTGTTTGCTTTATTTTTATTTTTCCTCTATTTTTTATTTCCCGAGTTACCGCACCCCGATCATTAGCTGGAGCTCTCTGAGAACTCCGGGCCCAGGTCCAGCCCCCGGATACTTTTGAAACCGCACAGATCTGGACTTTTACAGTCCGTGTCCACCCATTACTAATAGGGAGCTGTATGAGCTATCATACAGTGTATAGAGAGCTGTAAGGACTGTCATAAAGAGTTCAGGGAGCTGTAGGGATCTTTTTACAGTATATAGTGATCTGTAGGGACCATTATACAGTGACTATCTTCAATACCACTGCTGTCTGTACAAAAGTACAAACCACACTGTTCATGTAACTATATATAGGTATATTGCATATTATATTAATATACAGTTATATGGTACAATATAACCAATAGTAGATAGATAAATGAAAATTGAACATTCCAGCATTCACAGAATAGATAAGATAAATAATAACTTTTAATGAATCATGATAAAAATATATATGGTATGGATAATTAAAAGAGCTCCTTCAGTCTTACGCATTTTGGATCACATAGGTCCTTACTAAGGCGGGCTTTGCACACTACGACATCGCAGGTGCGATGTCGGTGGGGTCAAATTGAAAATGACGTACTTCCGGCATCGCATGCGACATCGTAGTGTGTAAAGCCTAGATGATACGATTAACGAGCGCAAAAGCGTCGTAATCGTATCATTGGTGCAGCGTCGGCGTAATCCATGATTATGCTGACGCGACGGTCCGATGTTGTTCCTCGCTCCTGCGGCAGCACACATCGCTGTGTGTGAAGCCGCAGGAGCGAGGAACATCTCCTACCGGCGTCACTGCGGCTTCCGTAGGATATGCGGAAGGAAGGAGGTGGGCGGGATGTTTACATCTCGCTCATCTCCGCCCCTCCGCTCCTATTGGCCGCCTGCCGTGTGACGTCGCAGTGACGCCGCACGACCCGCCCCCTTAATAAAGAGGCAGGTCGCCGGCCAGAGCGACGGTCGCAGGACAGGTGAGTCCATGTGAAGCTGCCGTAGCGATAATGTTCGCTACGGCAGCTATCACAAGGATATCGCTGCTGCGACGGGGGCGGGGACTATCGCATGCGACATCGCAGCATCGGCTTGCGATGTCGCAACGTGCAAAGCCCGCATAAGTCTCCAGTGAGCAAACAAAAATGGTAATTTGGAATGAGTCGTTAAACTGGTATAGTCTACACAACTATGTGACTTCCTGTATGATTAGCGGTGACAATGTATTCATCTGTGAAAATGTACACACACTGATCGAATATCAGAAACATTAGTATTCATATTTTATATTTGTTCTATAATTTAACCCATTCAGTATATGGGGGTATAATTTGAGGATCCAGAATTTCTCATGAGAGGAGTTTGTCAAACTAATTACCTCCCCTCTTGGGCGTCTGCACTATTTCAATACGATATACTTTAAAATCATTAGTGTTCCCTTCATGCAGATAGAGAACATTTTTCTCTTTTTGTACTCTCTGTAAGCAGATAGGAATAACAAGCTGCAGCCACATGTTCTGCTATTCTAATTTTTAGTTTACTGTGCATCCCACATATAGAAGGGTTGCAGAACATCAAAGTAGTACAAAGAACAATGATGATTGTTAAGAGAATTGTTCTATCCCTAGATACAGTATCACCTTGTCATCAGCATATCCCCTCTTTACATGGGTTGATATCCTGGCATGAACAATGTTTACTTTTGCGGACAAAATGCTTGCTCATGAATAAACACTGGAATATTTGCATTGGTGCATAATCCAGAATCATTGTAGCTATTACCAGTAGTAATGAGTAAACCCGTGGATATTTGGGTTAGCCAAACTAGCACGAACAAAAAGAAAAATTGGGTTTGGCAGCCGAACGTAACCATGCACAATGAACCCTGTACAAGTCAATGAGGAGCCCAAGTTTGGGACTTTAAAATGGTCACAGTGAGGGCCAGGGGGCTCCAATAGTAACTTAAATGGGGATAAAGGGTACTTTACATGCTACGATATCGGTACCGATATCACTAGCGAGCGTACCCGCCCCCGTCGGTTGTGCGTCACGGGCAAATCGTTGCCCGTGACCCACAACATCGGTAACACCCGTCACACGGACTTACCTTCCCTGCAACGTTGCTCTGGCCGGCGAACCGCCTCCTTTCTAAGGGGGCGGTTAGTGCGGCGTCACAGCAACGTCACACGGCAGCCATTCAATAGAAGCAGAGGGGCGGAGATGAGTGGGACGAACATCCCGCCCACCTTCTTCCTTCCTCATTGCGGCCGGCCGCAGGTACGAGGTTGTTGCTCGTTCCTGCGGTGTCACACATAGCGATGTGTGCTGCCGCAGGTACGACAACCAACCTCGCTACTGAATAGGCGACGATTTTTGGTAAGTGAACGACGTCTCACATACCAACGATTTTTGCCTCTTGGGATCGTTTAAGGTTGCTCATATGTCTTACACGCTGCGACGTCGCTAACGACACCGGATGTGCGTCACAAACACTGTGAAACTGAAGATATATCGTTAACGATGTCGCAGCGTGTAAATGGCCCTTAAGAGTATGCTAATTGCCCTGCAAACAAATGTGAATAGGGAAATGACTTAAAGGGCTTCTGTCATGATAGCAATTATAGTGACATAGCAAGTAAATGAAGAAACAAAAAATTTTAACAGTGAACCTACAGAGATCGATTTCAAATATTCTCGAGATTCTCCACAGACCAACAATTTAAAAAAGGGCCCTTGCAGAGCTTGTATTCCCAGTTCACCCACACAGTCAAGATAGGCAAAGTTTCCCCACAGATCAACAACTTTAAAAATGTTCATATGAAGTCCATCCACAGTTACAACTCAGTGGGGCATTTCAACCCCAAAGAGCTGAGTTTCAGAACACCCTACTGTTGTTTCCCCCTGGCTGTGCTGAGCTGAGGTTTGTCATGCAGATGTTACGCTGACCGGATGAGGCAGAGGTAGTCGAAGTGAAGTAGTAGTAATAGGAAACATGGACAGAGAAATATGCAGCAATTCCCAGTGGTGTTAAGACATGCACTAAAATGGTTTCCACCTAAGGCGCAGCCCACATTACATTATACTCTACCGACCCTGTTTTCACATTTCACCATCATAGCCAAGATTGGAACATTTTTCACAGAACATTTTTTAAAAAAGGTCCCGAGAGAGCCTGTTTTCAAGTTCCCCTTACAGAGCCTAATTTTCAGCTCCTGTTGAGTACAGTATAGCTGTTGCATTTAAAAAGATAGTAGTTGGATTTGTGATCAAGCTGGCAGTCCACCAGCTAGACTTGCTACTGCCAGTCCCAGCCATTTAGACTTCAAGCAGCTCACCCATGCTGCTCAGTGTCTATCTTGGTAATCCTAAGAATTTATTTTGAAAAAAATATTTTTCAAAGCAGGCAGACAAAAACATTAGCATAGATTACCTACAGAGCAACAAGTTTAACAAATAATGTCCCCTATATAACCTGAATTCCCAGTTCACCCACAGAGCCAAGATTGACAAAGTTCCCTCACAGACCACCGGATTGTAAAAAATAACCCTGAAACAGCCTGTTTACCTGGTTGACCCTCACATCTCTCATTGCACAAGTTCCACAACACATCACCCAACTAAAACAGATAGGCCATGGAATCCCCATCCACCAGAGTGCTCAAAAACCATAAATGAAAAGTGCCTGACTTGTTTAGGTTCCCAGTGCTTTGCTCATTTTCAAGGGTGTGATGTTGATGAACTCTGCCTGTGCTCCTCACGTACCAACTCTGCACTGTCAGCAGGGCACTGAGTCTTAAGGGTGCTTTACACGCTGCGACATCGCTAACGATATATCGTCGAGGTCACGGTGTTTGTGACGCACATCCGACATCGTTAGTGACATCGCAGCGTGTGACATGAAGGAGCAACCTTAAACGATTGCAAAAGAGTTAAAAATCGTTGGTCTGTGACATGTCATTCAATTACCAAAAATCGTTGTCTGGTCAGTGGCAAGGTTGTTCGTCGATCCTGCGGCACCACACATCGCTACGTGTGAAACCGCAGGAACGACGAACATCTCCTTACCTGCCGTCCTCCGGCAATGAGGAAGGAAGGATGTGGGTGGCATGTTTCGGCTGCTTATCTACTCCCCTCCTTTGCTATTGGGCGGCCGCTTAGTGACGCCGCAGTGAACTCGCTATGACGCCGAACGCACATCCCCCTTGAAGGAGGGATTGTTCGGCGATCACAGTGACGTCGCTGAAAAGGTATGTGCGTGTGACGCTGCCGTAACGATATTGTTCGCTACGGCAGCGATCACCAAATGTCGCACGAACGACGGGGGCAGGTGCTATCACGCACTACATTGCTAGCTTTCGCTAGCGATGTTGCAGCGTGTAAAGCACCCTTTAGACTGCCTGCTTTAACCGTTCCCACAGCGAAGCCAATTTTCTGCTCCAGTGGTCTTAATTTTCAAATAAGTTTTATTAATAATATTTAATAATAGCATATGGACTTATTAAAGAGGACCTGTCCAAACAAATTGGGAATCTAAAGTAAAGACATGCCAAAAATGGCGCTGTAAGACACATTAAAGTTATACCTTTGCAGAAAAAAATCAATGGAGTTGTTTTTTTTGTTATCACTAAAGTAATGTGCAAAGGAGGCACCAGCACAGTCTGTCTATTCCCCGTCCCTCCATTTGCCTCCGGTCTTTGAACGACAAGTCACTACTTTTTCAGTGACTTGCCTCCGCTGCCTAAAATCTCACACTTGGGCCATCATTGCTGCTCATGGCGAATGTTCAGTCAAATGTATGTGACGTAATTGATTTTCAGACTCAATCTACTCATGCACAGCACTCTACAAAATGGTGCTAGCGGAAGATTTCAGCCAGAGGAGGCAAATCACTGGAAAAGCAGTTGTGGCACCCCTGAGGCTCAGGTCGCCACAGGGCACTGCACTCCAATCATGGATCCATGGGAGGACGGTGCCAGTTCTACTATACACAACCACATACATACAAGGGTTGCGGTTTTTCCCCACTGGGGACTGGGCTAGGATTGGGTACCAAAGGGGTCACCTACAGTGTGGCATTTACAGGATGCCATCACAACAGATGCCCCAATCCACTAGCTTAGGACCTGGGTGAGAGGAGGGGACGCCACCAGTGGGAGTTAGGAGTCACACACAGCAGTAAGGAGTTCTCCATCAGGAAAGATAGCAAGCAGATGCCTTTCCCTGTAGCTCCTGTGGAACATAGGAGTTTAACTGTCTCTGCGGGGATACCGTGTCAACTCCCCCCAGGACCAGCGCAGTTCAGGGTGAAGCACCCTAGGCTGGTGTAATTCCAAGTTGCCCAATCAGACTCTGCCGGACGAAGGGGTATTATGCCTCTCTGACCACTACAAGTTTCCAGAGCCAAGTGGCACTTAGGATTCCGGGGCTTAGATCACGGTCAGACTCAAGGGGATCCATGCTACTGGCATAGAGAACAGTACTCTACCTAGAACGGAAGGGACTCTAAGTAGCTTCAAGCCAAAGGGACCTGCACTCAAAGCGCAGCAAAGGAAGGGCCCACAGACTTCTGCACCAGTTCTGACCTTCCGTGGATCTGAGATCGGCTGGAGCCAATCATGGTGGTGACCAGTACTACCGGGCTGGCAACTGAAGTTGTGAGTAAAGACAACTTGAACCCGCAGATACTGTGTCGGCTTGTCTTTACCGGCATCGCCGTCCAGTGCTTTGGCTCCACTGGCCATTATAACCCTCATCATCCACCCGGGGCCCGCTCTGCCAGTGGGGAGTGACACCATCCCGGCTGCCATAACATCTGCCCCGGTGAGGAATTCTACAGAGTCGACTACTCCCTGGCCTTGTACCACAGGTGGCGTCACGACAAACTTTCCACAATCACCCCGCTTTCCCTTCATTTACTGCACGCCTCAGGGCAACGGAACCGGGCAAGGCCACTCGTGACATCGCCTGACCCGACCTGCAATGGCTCGGCAACGAGTAGGTTAACTACCTGCCCTGTGGGGAGCAGCACAGTGACCTGTCATTCAAAGACCAGTGGCAAGTGGATGGGCCAGAGAATACGCAGACTGGCAGGAGAAGACCAAGTGCAGTGTCCAGCCCTCCTGCACTTGTGCTTAATTAGCATGTACCTTCAACAAGTGATTAAAAATAAACTTCACAGCTTTCTTCTACAAGGTATAATTTTTTTCTTATTACACCATCATTATTGCCATGACTTTACTTAACATTCCAAATTTGTGTGGACAAGTCACCTTTCGGGCCATATTCCAATGTTTGTTTTTAAGTGCTTTATGTATGAAATGTACATTTCCTGTCTTACTCTAATGCTATGGACTTTGGTATTATGAGATATTCATTAAATCCAGCATATATGAAGGTACATTGCTTGGCTCCTTCATTTCATCCTTCACATTGGGGTAGGCTAATAATAGATTCTGTTAATGCCAATGCATTCATCATCTTGTTTTGCTTGAGTGTAGAACATGGTGCATATGGAGTTTGAGAATTGATGATGTGGGTGACATAAAGTTTTATATTTCAGAGTATCATAGTACTTCTCTCTTTTTGTTTTAAATTGTAATAGAAACTGCTGCTCGAAGGGTTAAATAAATTCTGTGTCACATTGAACCTACCAGTGGTCACATTTAGAGAAATTCTAATGACTGATAAATTAAGTAAATGTCAAAGAGAAACAAAAAAACATAAATGAACCGTAGTAATCTTTAAATTAAAAAGAAACCCTATCCAATCAAATATCAGAAACAAATAAAAAAAGAGTGTTAGTGCGCCAAGCTACAAAAGTTTAGGGCAATCTGTACCCTTGGTTTAGAGGAACCTTAAATATTGTAGAAGCCATATGTAACATTGCTCTGTTCTGATGGGAAAGTAAAAAAAAAATGTGTTTTATTGTATGCTGCACTATTGGCTGTTAACCACTTCTCAACATTTATGGATGTTAGGTACAGGTGTAATCAGGGCTGACATTGGGGGGGGGGGGGCAAATTGGCCAATTGCCCAGGGCCCCCACTCCCTTGGAAGCCCCCAGAGTCTACAGCAGGAGCTACACTGAAAAAGTCATTAAAGCAATTAAAACAAATAAAAGTACACATATTTGGTATTATTGCATTTGTAAAAGTCTGATCTCTTAAAATATAAAAAATTAATTCAGTAAATTAAATTAACGGTGTAATGCTAGAAAAATCAAAACTGCAACATTAAGCTTTTTTGGCCACTGCAACATTGCAGTATCTGTCCCGAAATGGTATCAGTAAACATGTCAGCTCAGGGCACATAAAATAAGTCCTCACACAAGTCCCATATCCTGAAAGCCTGAAAGATAAAAATGTTACAGGTCTCGTAAAATAGTGACAAAAGGAAATATTTTGTTTGCAAATTTCAGAATTTGTTTTCACCACTTAAATAAAAAATACTTATACATATATTTGGGATCTGTGTAAACATACTGACCGTGATAGTAATCTCGCAAGGTCCGTTTTATCATATAGTGAAGAAGGTAAATAAAGAAAACAAAAAAAAATTGAAGAATTGTACTTTTTTTTTACAATTTTGACGTACTTGGATTTTTTTTCTTATTTTCAGTACATTATATGGCAGAATGGATGGTATCATTCAAAAGTACAACTCATCCCTCAAAAAACAAGCCTTCATATGGCTAAGTGGAAGAAAAAATATAAAAGTTATAGCTCTTGGAAGAAGGGCAGGAAAAAATAAAATGAAAAAAAAATCAAAATAAAAAATTGCTCAGGGGGAATGGGTTAAAATCCTTGTAATTGCCATACAATATCAGCACGAGAGCTCCCTGCAGGCTTCATTCTTCAGATGTTCATGATGGGTCTACTAACAAACTAAAACAGTAATCATATGTATATAATGTAATTAGGGTTAGGGTACCTCCATAATTCCTACATTTGTAGACAGTTATCATGCAGGCAGAACTTAGGGTACTTTCACACTTGCGTTCAGCGGAGTCCGTCACTATGGAGAATAGCGCAGTCCGTTAACGCACTGCGCTATTCTCCATAGACTTGTATGGACAACGCACTGTAACGCAAGTGTCAGCGTTGCATCCGCTGGACGACGCAGCATCGTTATTTTGACGCTGCGTCGGGCGGAAGAAACGCAGCATGTAACTTTTTTTGAGCAGCGCAATCCGTAGGATTTCACTGCGCATGCTCTTTTTTTTTTTTTTTTTTTAAAATCAAACTTTATTTTGTCTCGCGGGGGCAGAACGTTCAGCTGAGCGCCCGCCCGCCTGCATGCCCGGCTGCCTGCAAGTGACAGCGCTCAGCTGAGCGCCTGCCTGCCGGCATGCCCGGCCACCGGCAAGTGACAGCGCTCAGCTGAGCGACCGGCTGCTGGCTATTGAGAGCGATCAGCTGATCGTTCATTATAGTCTGCTGCCGGTAAAACTGTAAAGAATAAAAAAAAACAAAATAAAAACAAAAAAAAGCTTTCCGTTGTTTTGTACGATCCGTAGCATCCGTTGTGCCGCTATATGCAACGCATCCATTGCATCCGTCACACAATGCAATGCTACGGAAGCCGTCCAACGCAAGTGTGAAAGTAGCCTTACAAGGCATTAAGTTCAACATTTCCACAAGCGACCACCAGAGTGACCCCTTTACAAGACAAAACAGGAGGTTTGTTAATAGGGATTTTAGAACATCTGGATGGTGCTTAATAATTTAAATTTACCTTTTTTTGTGCAAAAATAGACTTTAGTATGAAGTATATAGCATCATGGGAAAGTCAAAAGAAATCAGCCAAGATCTCAGCAAGAGAATTGTGTACTTGCACAAGTTTGGTTCATCCTTAGGTGCAATTTTCAGATACCTTGTTTATCTGTACAAACAATTATACGCAAATACAAACAAGATGGGAATGTCCAGCCATCATACCGCTCAAGAAGAAGATGCATTCTGTGTACCAGAGATGAACGTGCTTTGGTCAGACATGTGCATATCAACCCAAGAACAAAAGCAGAAGCCCTTGTGAAGATGCTGGTGGAAGCTTGTAAGATTGTGTCGTTATCCACAGTGAAGCGAGTACTGTATTAACATTGGCTGAAAGGCCACTCTGCCAGGAAGAAGCCATTACTCCAAAGAAACATAAAGTCAGATTAATATTTGCAAATGCACACAGGAACAAAGACCTTAATTTTTGGACACATGTCCTGCGGTCTGACAAAATGAAAATTGAACTTTTTGGCCATGAACTGTTTGGCCATAATGACCATCGTTATATTTGGAGAAAAAAGGGAGAAGCTGTAAAACCTAGGAACATCATCAGAACTGTGAAACACAGGGATGGCAGCATCATGTTGTTGGGTTGTTTTGCTGCAAGAAGGACTGCACTTCTCAAAATAGATGATATCATGAGGAAAGAATTAGAGAGGAATTTAAAGCTTGGGTGCAAATGGGTTTCCAAATAGACAATGACCCAAAGTATACTGCCAAACTGGTTATAAAGTGGCTTAAGGCTAACAAAATTAATGTTCTGGCGTGGCCATCACAAAGCCTTTTACTACAAAATTGTTGCTTTAACCAGGTAGCTATTTTCCACAAGAGTACCACTAAAAAATGCACCATAATATTTATTGTGTCATTTCTCCTGAGTATGCAGATACCTCATATATGGTGGAAATCAATTGTTTGGGCGCACAGCAGGGCTCGGAAGGGAAGGAGTGCCATTTGAATTTTTGAAAGCAAAATTAGCTAGAATCATTAGCGGATGCCATGTGTTGTTTGGAGACCCCCTGGGGTAACTTAACAGTGGAGCTCCCCCACAAGTGACGCCATTTTGGAAACTAGACCCCTCAAGGAATTAAAGTAGATGTTTGGGGAGTCCCTCAAACCACCGGGACCTTCACAGAAGTTTATAATGTTGAGCCGTGAAAATAACATTTTGTTTTACCACAATATTGTTGCTTCAATCAAGTAGCTTTTTTTTTTTTCCTCTGAGATTATTCTGGTGGTGTTACATACTGGTGTATTCAGGCCCTGATCTGGACCTTATCCTGTTGGTTACTGTTTAATGTATGGACATTCCATCACTCCACTAGCCCAGGGGGTATACTATTGATATCTTTTGGTTACTTATATGCCCCCTCGGGATATAGTAATACTACTTTCTTACCAGTTTTAGTTAAGGGGTAGTCTGTCTCCCTCCCTGGGACCTTTTTCTCTCTCTGTCTCATCTAATTGGATTTTAACTATGTATGTCTAACTACTAACTGTCATCACATGTGATTTTTGATATTTGCACTTTTTGTAATAATAAAACTTGTATACTTTTTCACAACTGTGGTACAATAGTTTTACTTAAAAAAAACATGATAAATACCCCTTCTTGTTCACAAGTTTTTGTATGTTTTTTTCACAAGGGTATCAGAAAAAAATGCACCATAAAATATATTGTGCAATTTCTCCTGAGTACGCAGATACCTCATATGTGGTAGAAATCAATTGTTTGGGAGCACGGCAGGGCTAGGAAGGGAAGGGGTGCCATTTGAATTTTTGAAAGCAAAATTATCTGGAGTGATTAGTGGACACCATTTCACTTTTGAATACCCCCTGAGGTACCTAAACAGTGGAGCTGCCCCACAAGTGACCCCATTTTGGAAACTAGACCTCTCTAGGAATTAATCTAGATGTTTAGTGACCACCTTGAACCCCCCATAACGTTAAAGCACGAAAATAATTTTTTTTTAACCACAAAATTGTTAATTTAACCAGGCAGCATTTTTTTTATAAGGATATCAGGAAAAAATGCTGCCTAAAATTTATTGTAAAATTTCTCCACAGTTCGCTGATACCTCATATGCGCTGGAAATCAATTGTTAGGATGCACGACACAGCTCGGATGGGAAGGAGTGCCATTTAAATTTTTCAAAGCAAAATTAGCTGGAATCATTAGGAAATGCCATGCCGCGTTTGGAGACCCCCTGAAGTGCCTAAACAGTGGAGCTCCCTTACAAGTGACCCCATTTTGGAAACTAGACCCTTCAAGGAATTTATCTAGATGGTTGGTTAGCACATGGATCCCCACGGGCTTTACAGAATTTTATAACGTTGAGCTGTGAAAATGAAAAAAAAAAATTACCACAAAAATGCTGCGTTATTGACAAATTTTTCAAGTTCACTAGGGTAACAGGAGATAATGAACCATACAATTTGTTGTGCAATTTCTCCTGAGTATGCCAGTACCCCATATATAGTTGAAAATTACTTCTGAGGTACAGTTCAAAATGAAGAAATAAAGAGCGTCATATTGGAGTGGTGTAGATTTAGTTGGAATGGTGTGGGCGTGTCATGTCACATTGGCAGAGCCCCGGAGATGCCAGAACAGCAGGAACCCCCCATAATTGACCTCATTTTACAAAATGCACTCCTCAATGAATTCGTCCAGTGAGCATATTGACACTACAGGTGTGGCATAAAATATTATACTATTATGGGCAGTGATGCAAAAAAATAATTACATTGTTACCACTAAAATGTTGTTTTAAGCCCAGATTTCAAATTAACACAAAAGTAAAAAAGGCACAATAATGTGTTACACAATTTCTCCTAAACTTGGCAATACCCCACATGTGACCATACAGTACTGTTTGGCCGCACCACAGGGCTCGAAGGGGAAGGACCATTATTTGATACTTGGAGCACAGATTTTCCTTGAATAGTTTGCGGACTCCATTTGCAGTGCCCCTAAGTGATGGAACAGAAGAAATCTCCTTCAAGTGACCAAAATTTTGGAAATTACACCCCTCTGGGAATTCATATATGGGTGTAGTGATTATTAAGTCTCTGGAAAGCACCCATGGTGTCAAACACAGTGAATGTTGCAGGATTAAAAATTGCAAATAAGCCTTTGTGCCCAGTATAATGTATTGCCCGTACATTGTGCCCAGCTCTTGCTTCTGTATACCTGTACCCTAGTGGGTTCTCCTAACTACAAGAATAGCAAACATGTGAACGCTAACTGTGATTTAGGCACATTGTGGGGCTCAGAAGAGAAGGGGACATTTGGATTTCTTTTTTTGAGGGGAGTGCCATAGTGTTTTTTTAGAGCTTTTGTGCTACCAGTAATGTGCAAGCCCCCTATATTTCCATTAGCCGATGATGGACCTTAGTGGGGACTTGTGTTTTTGTGGGTTGAGTCGAATGCTATTTGGTGACAATTTTGGTACAGAACATTTTGGATCAGTTCACATTTATCTTGTACTCTATGCTGACCACTTACATTGGAGTTTCCATCTACATCTCCGAAATACGTGATTCTAGTGAAACCCACGATGGATCTATTCACTAATGAGGCAGCAGACTCTGTTCTTCCAGCTGAGGACACTTGCGCCTTCGCAGTATAAATTGACACACTGCATCTAGGGAAGCAGCGCTGCATGTCAGTTTACACTGCGGAGAAAAAAAGCACAGTGGGCATGGGATTTCTATCAATCCATCCATTGTGCTTGTACCACACAACGCAGCAGTTTGTATGCAGCAAAAAGATGCTGTGTACAATATGCTGCTATTCATGATCATTGGCATGCACCCTTACACGTAATCCCAGTGTAAGCGCTCAGTGTGGAGCACAGGATAAATATGAGCCGCGCAGCACCACGATCTTTTAGAGACAGAATGAGCAAATCAATAGCGGTTGAGGAATTGGCTTTATTTATATAATTTTTTCATGGCATGCACCTAACAGTATAAATGATTAGTAGGCTTTATTTCTCTTGTCAGTACAATTGCAGTGATACCAGGTTGATAGTTTTTTTTTTAGGTTTGATGCCTGACACACTAAAATTGCTTTTTACAAAATAAAGGTTTTTTTGCATCACAAGATTTTGAAGGCTTTAGTTTTTTTATTTTTCTGCTGACAGAGTCATGTGAGGTCTTTTTTTGCGGGATGAGTTGGAGTTTTTATTGGTACTATTTTTGGTCACCTAATCATTTTTGATCACTTTCTATTCCACTTTTTGTGAGGCAGAATCAAGAAGAAACATCAACTCAGGAATATTTCTTTTTTTTTCATACCGTTCACTGTGCTATATAAGTGATAAGATAGTTTTATTCTTCAGCCATACCATATTTATATAGTTTTGTTTATGTTTTGCCGCTTTTACAGCATAAAAACAATTTTATAAGAAAAAACAACCTGTTTTTGCAGTTTTGCATTCTGAGAATTATAACTTTTGTATTTTTTGGCTCACAGAGCTGTATGGTGGCTTGTTTTTTGCTTGACAAAGTGATGTTTTCAGCAGTACCATTTTTATTCATATATGGCTTTTTGATCGTGTTTTAGTCTACTTATTTTGTCAGCTGTATGTTGAAAAGACATAGATTATGATACGTTTTTTACTTATTACTGAAGGGGTTAACTAGTGTGACAGTTTTATAGCTTAGGGTTGTAACGGACGTGACATTACCAAATGTGTACTTTTTTTTACACAACTATTCTCTTAGAATTTTTTTTTTACTTTATTTTCTGATTTTTCTTTATATTTTTACTTTCTTTTAACTTTTTCACTTATTCCCTTTATGGAACATCACCCCACAGTGCTCTGATGGCAGCTGCAATGTTCTGTAGTACTCAATCACTGCAGGACATTGCAGCTGTCAGTGCTACACTGTGTGTGATCATGTGATGCCCTGGCCTATCAGGTCGTCACAGGGTATTGCACAATTTTCCTTTCCATACAGTACCCATCTCCTCCTTGGTTCCAGGTGCCACCCAATGGTATTGCAAAGAACAGCATGCAAATCCCAGTCACACACACCAGTGGGTAGAGAAAAGGCCGCCCACCATAGAGTCAGGCAGACTGGGGGGGAGGTGACTGGGCAGTCATTGGCAGGGGAGCATGGAGAGTGGTGGCTCTCAAGTAGCTCTCAGGGGGAGAGCAGGCTGGGGAGTTGGAGCTCCCAGGACAGCGAGGCAGCAGCCCTCAGAGTGTGAGGGGCTGAGGTGTAGAAGCTCCCGGAAGGTCGGACTAGACTGGAACACACCAAGCAATACCATTGGGTTTGTCACCTGGACGGGCTCCCCGCTAAGCGGCAGCGGTACTGCAGGACATTTGGTTTAATTACAGTCTGTGTGTTTACTGACCTTCCAAAGCAGTAGTAGCACCATGACTACCAACTGTGAGTTCCCTGCTCCCTGTCACACAAACCTACATCCCATGGCTTCCCCTACCATCACCGAGTTCGGAACATTCCCCCTACCCGTGGAGGGGTTAAACACCTAGCTGCCCACTCCATAACCACCGGGTACTCCCAGCTGCAGCAGTGGTACTTCACCCTTACCACACACCACGGGTGGAGTCACGAACTTTAACCAAACAGCCCCATATAAATACTCCCTCTTTTATTTAAGTGGCCGCACGACCCAGACCCCCGGGTCCGGAGATCCCTTGAGCTACTGCAGATCCGGATCCGAGCAGCCCGGCTGCTGCTGCGGGGTGGCACATCTCAATTTCTGGAGTCACAAACAGGATTTGAGCAGGACCCACTTACCTGGGTGACGTGCGCCTTGAAAGCCGAAAACCAGGAGTCAAAATCCCTTTTCTCGCCAATTCTGTCATTTTCCGCCATCTTTTCGCGCCAAAATGCCATCTTTCCCGTGAAAGTGCGCAAAGCAGAAGCCCCACCCTTCGTCCTGAGTGCAAGGCCAGAACCGGAAATTCCCAGAGGGCCACAGCGCGCAAAGAAGTGCTGAGTGAAAACCGAGGGAGTGTGCTGGAATGTAACTACAGCGGAAGAGATGCAGGGACTCCAGGACTCTGCCATAACGTTCCTGGATGACGCAGAGGCAAGATGGCGGAGCGGGACTGGTCACCGGAACGTGCTGTTCCCGGGACCGCGACTTGGATTGAGGAGGAGACGGAGCAGCTGTGCAGGAGAATGTGGACGCAGTTCCTGTTCATCTTGAACCACTGAAGGGAAGAGATGAAGAGCCTGGCAATGGCGGTGCGAGCCCGTGAGATTGAAATCCCACGTGAAGAGAGGGTAAGCGGTTACCCAGTCCCTACTGGTTGCCCAAATCTGGCCACAGCGGCTGAGAAATCTGGACCGCCCCCGCTTGCGGTGAGCGCTCCACCATCACCTACCCCGTCCTCAGCAAACGCCGAGCTGCCCACACCAACCCCGGCAGCGGAACCTTCGGTGCCTTTAAGTGAAACTCTAGCTGCGGAAACCTCGGTTCTGTCCCTCATCCCAGTCATGACAGCGGTCATCTGGACCCCGCCCAGACCAGACCCGGCCACATCCCCAGGCCCGTCCTTAGAGGCGTAGCACCCGGACTCTGCAACCCCGGCTGCGGAGCAGTCGGTTTCTCTGCTTACAATGACGGAGGTGGAGCTTGAAGAGCTGCCGGTACCACCGCCGCGCAGCATCCCAGCAGCTGCTGGGGCCACAGGAGTCCAGCTACAACCAGCACCAGTGGTGGAGATGAAGCCCGACATCAGCGCCTATCAAAAGGAAAGGTATTAGCGGCGGCTAATGCGGTTACGTGCAAAAGTGTTTGCTCAGGAGCAGTGCAGGATGAGGATAGCCGCTTGTCTCACCAGAGAAGAGAAGCTGGAACCTGCAAGTTCATAAAAAGTTTGAAAATGGTAGTATGGCCTGTCACCCTTGTTGAACCTTCCCATGTTCCTTGAAGAAGACCTTCTGGACCCCCGGGTGGGGGATGACAGGAAGTTCTGCTATAATTACACTGCGCCCGCCTTGTTGAACCTTTTTCCACCCATTGTACAGGGAAAAGACTGCCAGGGCCTTGTACGGTGCGGTGCAGGTAGATGGCACTAGGAGGCCTCGGTGGGGGTCGGCGCAAAGGGCAACGGCTACCAGGTTGCTCAGGACTGGTACCCGAGTCACTCTTTAAACCCGGGTTGTTAACCTGGTCACGGACCCACAATAAGTATGGAGCAGATCAGGTTGTTTGGGTGGCGGGTTGATGGGATCCGGGACATTGAAGAATGTGGACTCTGAGTCTTTTTGCAGTGTTGGGAAGTGTGCCTCCCCTGTGAGGGATGGAAACTGTTTATACCATGTTATCCTTTTTTTTCCCTCCTTACAGGAGCAGTTTTAAATAAAACCTGATGTGTCCTGTAGTTCGGGGACGAGCTATGTTTAACCAAGGGGGAATGTGACACCCTGGCCTATCAGGTCATCACAGGGTATTGCACAATTTTCCTTTCCGTGCAGTACCCATCTCCTCCTTGGTTCCAGATGCCACCTAATGGTATTGCAAACACCAGCATGCATATCCCAGTCACACACACACCAGTGGGTAGGTCCAGTGGAGAAAGGGCCGCACACCTTAGAGTCATGCAGACTGGGGGGGGAGGTGATTCGGCAGTCGTCGGCAGGGAAGCAAAGAGAGTGGTGGCTCTCAAGTAGCTCTCAGGGGGAGAGCAGGCTGGGGAGTTGGAGCTCCCAGGACAGCGAGGCAGCAACCCTCAGAGTGTGAGGGGCTGAGGTGTAGAAGCTCCCAGAAGGTCAGACTAGACTTGAACACACCAAGCAATGCCATTGGGAACGGTCACCTGGACGGGCTCCCCTCTAAGCGGCAGCGGTACTGCAGGACTTTTGGTTTAATTACAGTCTGTGTGTTTACTGACCTTCCAAAGCAGCACAGCCTCATCCAGCATCATGACTACCAACTGTGAGTTCCCTGCTCCCTGCCTCACAAACCTACATCCCATGGCTACACCTACCATCACCGAGTTCCGGAGCATACCCATGGAGGGGTTAAACACCTAGCTGCCCACTCCATCGCCACCGGGTACTCCCAGCTGCAGCAGTGGTACTTCACACTTACCACACACCACGGGTGGCGTCACGAACTTTAACCAAACAGCCCCATGTAAATACTCCCCCTTTATTTGAGTGACCGCACAACCCCGACCCCCGAGTTAGGAGATCCCTCGAGCCACCGCGGATCCGGATCCGAGCAGCCCGGCTGCTGACATGGGGGTGGCACAATCATGCTGCAGGCATGATCACACAGACTCTCCATAGGTTCAGAATAGTCTGGTGACCCTGAAGTCATCATGACACCATGACATTAATCGGGCCCTTGAGATTACATCGCGGGGGTCCCAAGTAGAGGGGAGAGGGAGCGTGATCCCTCTCTTAATCCCCTAACTGTCACGATCAGTATTGATTGCGGCAATTAGGGGGTTAAACAGCGGGGGACGGTGCAGACACCGTCCCTGGCTGCAGGGCAGTGACTCGGCTGTCGATTCAACTGCCACGATTACAGATGCCATTTTTGGGATGTACCGGTATGTCCCTGGTCGTTAAGTCATGCAGAAATAGACCGTACCGGTATGACCCGCAGTCATGAAGGGGTTAAAAGTACTTTATCGAAGATAGATTTTTCAAATATATACAGTGCTTTGAAAATGTACTTATACCCCATGAAATTTTCAACATTTTTTCACATTACAAACATTTTTCACCCACAAACTTATATGTATTTTATTGAGATTTTATGTGATACCAACTCAAAGTAGAATGTATTTATAAATTGTAAAATAAATATTTTGTTTTCTACATTTTTAAAAATATAAATTTGAAAATTGTGACGTGGATTTGTATTTAGCGCTTTTGTAGAATGTTTCTATCAGCTCTGCGCATCTAGAGGATGACATTTTTGTCCATTCTTCTTCGCAAACTAGCTTTAGCTCTACAGCACAATAAATGTAAAGAAAGAAATGTTTTGTGTCTTTAACAATGGCAACATAAAATCTGAAAATTGTTAAAAAAAAAAAAAAGGTTTTGGAAATTTTTGTTGCCACTTAAAACACCCCCAAAAATGTGCAAATGCTTTACAAATTTGGTATTGCTGAAATTGTACCTGGACTTCTAGAATCATTTTACCTGGTAATTCTTACCACACAACAAACATATTAACAACAAAATTAAAAAACAATGGTGGAATTTAATGTTTTTCACCATTGCTCTGCACTTAGATTTTTTTCTCCTGTTTTCCATTCCATTGAATGTTAAAATTAAGTCATATAATTAAAAATTACAACTTGTTCTGCATAAAATAAGCCCTCAAATGGTTGTAGATGGAAAAATAAAAAAAGGTATTGCATTTGGAAGAAGGGAAATAAAAAATGATAGGGTTCAAATGAATTGTCCATCGATGGCTTAGGGGCATAACACTTTGTAAAGAAACCAAAACCAACAAAAACAATGTAACATGTAATTTGGGACATCATCTTCAGCTTAGTCTGGATTCATACAATCGTATGGCATCCGATACTGCCAGCGTGAGCCGAGTGTCATGCAATTGTGATCTGATCCGATCGGATCACAGCTGCGGAGGAAAGGGAGGGATTAGTCCCCCCATCTCCTCCATGGTTAGCTGATGTGATTATCGCACTACCCTCGGATATCATTCGAGTGCAGTCCCATGTTCCACTCGCACCCATAGACTTGTATGGGTGCAAGTGACATGGCTCTCGTTGATAATCACAGCATGCTGCGACTTTTCTCTCATCCAGAATCTGGATGAGAAAAAAGCTGACCATCTGCTCTCCCTCATTGAATAACATTGGTCCGAGTGCAATGTGAGATTTTCTCGCATTGCACTCGTCTGATTCACACGCTCGTGTAAGCATACAATGATGGTAATACAGGCAAGTGGAATGCAGAGTGTGGAGCTCACCAATCCCTATTTGTCCACCACCTTCTTCTCAGTTATTCATGCTTACCCCTACAAGTCCACCTGCAGTATGGCTGATTCTTTATCTGTTTAATTTGTATTGCCAGATTCAAGCAATCTGCTCATTTGTCATAGCACTGACAATGGTTTAGGCATTCAACATCTATAAGAAGGATCTCTCCAGATTGGATATGTAGTGACAGGATTTGCTCAGATGATCATGTGATTTACATTTATGTGACATATGTTTGCGCAACTTGATATTTCTGAAAGATGAACTTCAAATTAACATAACATTTCACCCTGTGGTATTACTATAATGTTGGCACTAATTAGTAACGAACAAACATGATTTGGATGTGCATAATAACGGTCAATACACATCTAGTGCCGCAGCATAGGTTTCTCATTACAAGTATAAAAATAAAGTAGACATCCCTAAAATATGAATCAGGAATTCTCCATAATAAAATAAAATATGTTCTTGGCAAAGCAAAGCTGCCCTCTGTCTTTCTAAATATGATTTTGAAAAGAATTTTACAATTGTAATTGACATAGCAAGAATAATATATAGTCCACAAATGTTTTGTACAAAGATGATCTCATATTGTTTTTGTTCACCGATGGGTGGTGTGTAAAATCTCAAAATTAGGTCTTTTTAGACCTTTTGGTGGCACAATGTATGAAAAAATAATTAAAAAAAAGAAGGCAAAAAATAAATAAATAAAACAAAACTAAAAGAGATGTTGCCAGTTTGGATCACAGTTTATTGCTCTGACCCATAAAATAAAAAAATGTACAATATATAGAAATAGTTTTTGCGGAAAGAGAAACGCCATTGAAAATGTGAAAAATAGAAACATTACCTATTTTTCGCGGCACTTTTTATATATTATGATACTTTTGATTTAAAGAAGGTTACAGTGTCACTAAGGTAAATGTCGGCCAAACAGGATTATCCCGTTAACGCCCCATGACGGATACAGTAATGCCAGTGTCACACGGTACGATATATTGGGCGATATGTCGCCGGGGTCATGACGTTAGTGACGCACATCTGGCATCATTTGATATATCGTACCATGTGACACCTCCGAACGACTGTGAACGAGCAAAAATACTCACCTTATCGTTGCTTGTTGACACGTCGTTCATTTTCAAAATGTCGGTCCTCCTTCTGTGCTCCGGTTGTTCATCGTTCCCAAGGCAGCACACGTCGCTCTGTGTGACACCTCGGGAACGACGAACACAGCTTACCTGCGTCTCGCCGGCAATGCTGAAGGAAGGAGGTGGGCGGGATTTTACGTGCCGCTCATCTCCTCCCCTCCGCTTCTATTGACCGGCTGCCATGTGACGTCTAACATCCCTACCCCTTCAGGAAGAGGATGTTTGCCGCCCACAGCGACGTTGCCCGGGAGGTAAGTGACGGGGGTTAATGACTTTGTGCGCCACGGACAACTAATTGCCCGTAACGCACAAACGACGGGGGCGGGTACGATCGCTCGTGCGATCGCATGATAGATCGTCCCGTGTGACGCCGGCATAAGTCATGAGCGTCATGATGTGCTATACCCTTCATGTATATTAACTGTCATTATGTGAAAACACACAATGACAGCTCCATGCCGGCAGCAGTCAATAACAGCTGACATGCAGAGCTAGACATGCAAGGTTTAACTACAGCTCGCTGATTGCTGATTGCTCTGCTCGGTCAGTCAATCTGACTAACTAATCACAGCATGTGATTGGCATGAGGTACTGAAATATCAGCACTTCCCCTCATGATCACTGCTGGAGCTTCGCTTAACTGACTGTCAAGCTCTCTTGGTAACAGTACCGCCCCTTGCTGATAAACCCTCTAGATGTCAAGTTTCATGGTGATTGAGGCATTTAGAAGGTTGTGTTGTGTGTAGAGATGAGTAGTGATGGGCGGGCCCGGACTCCAAAAGTTCGGATCTGCAGGGTTCAAAAGTACCCGAACACTGACCCAGGGCCTGCATTTGTTAGGGAAAAATAAAGAAAAAACGAGGAAAGCAGGCACGTTATACTAACCAAGTCTCTTGCACGGTTGTACACTGCTTCCAGGCCACTCATACTACTTTTGAGGTCGCTCATTATCCTTCATGCATATGCACTGCTTCCCCCACCCAGCAGCAGTCCTCGAGTATCTGATTGCAGTCAGAAACACCCCCACCCTGTGTGACAGCATGTCTGACTGCTTTCAATCAGAGACGAAGAGTGTCTTAGTTTAAAAATAAATAACATTGGTGCATACCAATGCACAGATAAAGCATACGGCTTCAGGCTGCAGCTCTCAGCTGTGCGCATATCTTGACTGTGTATCAAAATAAGAGGGACATTCAGCTTTTTTTAAATTATTTAAATAAATAATTTTTAAAAATGGCATGTGATTTCCCCCAATTTTGATACCCAGCCATGATAAAGCCGACAGGTGGGAGCTGGTATGCTCAGGTTAGAGAGACAAATGCTTATTGAGCCCCACAACCTAAAAATAGCAGCCTGCAGCTGGCCCAAGATTGTCGAATACCCTAGATGTGACAATCCCAGAACTTTATCAGTCTCATCCTGATCGCCCTTGGAAGGTGGCAATCGGCATAATAAGTCGTTAATAAAGGTTCACAGCAACCACTAAGCCCTAAATTAGTAATGACAGACATCTTTGAGACCCCCATTACTAATCTATAAGTGAAAAGAAATAAACCCAAATACCAGAAAAATCCTGTTACCTTTATCATGGTTAGGTATCAAAATTAGGGGGACCGCATGCCATTGTTTAAAATTATTTATTTAAATAATTAAAAAAGGTGCATGCAGTCCCTCTTATTTTGATACACAGCCAAGATAAGTGAATGGCTGGGGGCTGCAGCCTGTAGCCGTATGTTTTCTGCTGGGTATCATAATATGGGGAGAGTCTATGCCAATTTTTTTTTAATTTATTTTTACACCAATATAGACACACAGAATCTCTGATTCAAAGCAGTTAGACACACTGTCACACAGGGTGGGGGCACGTCTGATTGCAATCAAACATGTGGGGACTGCCGGTGGGAGGGAAGCATTGCATATGCATGAGGGATAATGAGCGGCCCAGGAAGTAGCGTTAAAGCCGCATGGAGACTGGTAAGTATAAAGCGCCTGCTCCAATCCTTACTACCACCATTTTAGCGCCTAATTCGGGTCCCCATAGACTTGTATGGGGACCGGCGTCCAGCCAGATATCCGGAAATAATTCTAGACCCAAAACGTTTGTTTCATTTTTAAACCCGGTTGCACCCGCCGGTCCCAGGTATCTGTGAGTCTGTCCATCACTAGTCATCTCTTCTTTTTACATGTTACCTTTTCCAGACTATATGTCATGATATAATTCATTGACTTATGCCAACTTTAAATATCAGCTACAACATATATGTAATGGCATGGGCAAAACAAATGTAACTGATAATATGGATAGTCAGTGTGTAGCTGAATTTATAATTCCATTACACAACTCCTGCAGGAAATAAAAATGTGTTAAAATCACTTTAAAGCATGAGCAGTAAATGCCATGTTATTGCTGTGATCCAACAGTTGCTGAAAGTAATTTTGCTTTTAGATTTGTAAAATATGCATGTCATTCAGTTATTTTTGGCTTAGGTTGTAAATTATGTAGGTTCATTTTGAAGAAACATTTTAGTAATAATAAGTACAGGCAGTGACCCATAAGACCATCATGATCAAGTTACATTCTTGGATCCCACTGTAATGCCAGAATAGATGAATTTTAACAAATGTAATTGTAAATATATTTATACCAATAATATCTCACTACTTGTATAAAATGAATGGCTCTGAGACGACTAACCTCTCTAGGTAATTGTGCACATTTTCATGATTCAAATTAAAAAGCAATAATCATACAGATAAAGAATATGATGCAATTAGTGATGAAAAATCCCTAAAATGCTCTTGTGCTTAATACTTGAATTGAGCTGGATGGGCCCATTTCAAGTAACGAGTAGTGATCCGCGAACGTGCCCGACACTGCTCTGTACTCGATTGAGCATAAGAGTGCTCAAGACATTCGATCGAGTATTCTGGTACCCGCCTTCCATGTTTTGCAAAAATTTTTCAGCCGTTAAACATGCGGGAATTTCCTGCCAATCACGGTAATGCCGTAGTCATCGTGGCTACTGCCATTACTGTGATTGGCAAGCTGCATAGTGTCATCAGATCTATATAGGACCCAGTGATACTATGCTTGCGGCACTATATCCTAAAATAGTGTAGGTAAGGGTTCTGCTGGAGAAAGGACAGTGTGTTATAGTGTGACAGTACCTGCTGGACAAATATGAAACCAACAGTCCTTTTCAGGACTAATTGAAACATATTCTATTCTATACTAATACATCTTTTAGTCTACAATTAGCATTGAATGAGCTTCTGGAATAGGGATAGTGTATTAAAGGCATATTGGCAGCGATTCTAGCCTTTCAGCCCCTGCAATACACCCTGGAAGACACATGTAAAAGAGGATATCAGAATATTTTTTTCCTATCATTAAGGCATGGGTCTCTTAGAGTACAAAAGCCTATGTACTATGTGCCAGGGCTGCCAAAAATTAGAAGGAGAGACTGCAATACACCCTGGAAGACACATAAAGGATGCCGTCAGAATACAATTTTTATAATCCCTACCTATATGCTTCTAATCCTAAACTACGCCTCCTCCAGCAACCATCCCTTCAGTGAATGCCGCTAATAGCTGTATTAAAGGGAATCTGTCAGTAGGTTTTTGTTACCTCATCTGGCAGCAACATAATGTAGGCATGTAGATTGATGTATCACATAGATTACTAAGTGCAACTGTTCTCACATACTCAAAGAATTAACTTTTAAACATGTAGCTGACTGGGAAAACTGTCCAGCCCACACAAGGCTCTCAATAAAGATTGCGTATTGATTGTTAGGTGTCAATCACAGTAGGGGGAATGTGCATTTCTAGTCTTGTAATGTTAATCACAGGGTAATAAGGCCATTAGTTTAATTAAAAAATAGCACACACACACAAATAAGAGAGGCATAGTTGCTTTTTGTTTTTTTAACCTCTACATCATGCTGCTCTCAGCTTACATTGTAAAAACCTGCTGACATATTACCTTTAATAGGGAATAGAATAAATGTAGCCCTGACAAGGGACTGTTTTAGGGTGCAGCAGCAAAGACTGTAAGTCTATAATTCCTGCCTATATGCCTCTAATCCAAACCTATCCCTGCTTCAGCAGATATCCCTACACTGAATGCAGCTAAATATCGTATTAATAGGGATATAATAGATACAACCTTGACTTTTGTTTTTAGGGTGCAGCAGCAAGGACTGTAGAGCTATATATCCTGCCTATAAATCTCTAATCCAAACCTATCCCTTCTTCTGCAGCTCTCGCTACACTGTTTCTGAGGTAGAGTCTGCCAAACATCATGTCACCAGGTCTTATATAGATCTGATGACATGTTGCAGCTGTTAATCACAGTAATGCCAGTAGTTAACATGGCTAAAGCATTATCATGATTAGCAGGCAATCTCTGCATGTTTAGTGGCTCAAAAACTGCTGTGAAACATGCGGGGCAGGGACTTGAGCATGACATTCAAGCACCCGCGAAGCTCAATAGAGTACCAAGCATGCCCCAGCATGAGTATCAAACAATGGTGAGCAGTCTCATCCATCACTAAATGCAAAACCTCTAGGAGCAGAATAAGACAGGGCCATGTAGTTTGAGAGGTGAGATTATGTGAAAAAGATTTGATGAAGATGATACCACTTACGCTGGTTTCACATCAGCGTTTTCCTGCCGCACTGCCAGAGCCGGCATAAGTGTAGTACAGTTCAATACAGTTCACTGGCAAGCTCCAGCCACATGCGGTCATGTGACCAGAGCATGTAACAGCATGTGATTGGGGCTTGCCGCGCTGCCTGTGAACTGTATGGAACTGTACTACACTTATGCCGACTCTGGCAGTGCGGCAGGAAAACGCTGATGTGAAACCAGCCTTAGTGTTGAATGCGGTTAGTTCTGCAAAAATATATTGCAGAAAATAATATGATAACTGACAGACAGCATGGATTCATGAAAGATAAGTCATGTCTAACCAACCTGTTGGGGTTCTATAAGGGGGTAAGTGCAAACCTGGAAATTGGTAATGCAGCTGATGTGATTTATTTGGACTTTGCAAAAGCATTTGATACTGTACCACATAATAGCCTTATACCAAAGCTCCAGAAGCAAGGACTAGGGGAAACTATATGCAACTGGGTAAGGAATTGGCTAAAAGATAGGAAACAAAGAGTAGTCATAAATGGTACATTCTCTAAATGGGCTATAGTCAGCAGTGGGGTGCCGCAGGGATCTGTGCTAGGACCGATTCTTTTTAATCTCTTAATTAATGACCTTGTGGATGGGATTGATAGTAAAGTGTCAGTCTTTGCTGATGACACCAAACTATGTAGGATATTAAAAACTGACCTTGATAGTACAATATTACAAAAAGATCTGGATAAGATGTCAGAATGGGCAGATACTTGGCAATTGAGATTTAATGTTGATAAATGTAAAGTAATGCACCTAGGACGGAGTATTCCTATAACTGCGTATACATTAAATGGAAGTAAACTTGGGACTACAGATCAGGAGAAGGACTTGGGTATTCTTATTACAAATAAGCTGAGCAGCAGCACTCAATGTCAAGCAACAGCTGCTAAAGCAAACAAGATTTTAGGGTGTATAATAAGAGAGATTAGATCCCGTGATCCCAATGTATTGTTTCCCCTCTATGAATCACCTGTAAGGCCACATCTGGAATATGGGTTCCAGTTTTGGGCTCCACATTTTAAAAAGGACATTCAGAAGTTAGCAGCTAAATAGGAAAGGGTTCTTTACAGTTAGAGCAGTCAGACTGTGGAATGCCCTACCACAAGAGGTAGTGATGGCAGATACTATAACAGCTTTTAAAAACATGGCTCGATGATTTCCTCAGTACACACAACATTGTTGGTTATAAATGACTTAGGGACAAAATGTAGAACTGGTGGAGGAAGGTTGAACTAGATGGACTTAGGTCTTTTTTCAACCTAAGTAACTATGTAACTATGTAACTATGAATTAATAGGAATATGGGATGTGGTGAAGTCCGGTGAATTTATCCTTTTGTCACATTAAGTTTTGTAATATTAGTAATTATGAGTAATTAATTGTTTGGGATTATGGATCAATTATTCTGGATATATAAAATATTAATTGTATAATTTTTCTCACAACCATCAATTTTTGATCACTATAACTTTATTGCCACTTCACCTCAATTCCCACTACACAGCTTGGTTAATTTTATTGCAACATCAATGGGCACTGCCTTGGGGATTCTGAAGGCAATGCTTTGTGGTGTGAATTGTTCTCCACTCTCAATATGGTTGATTTAAAAGGTTTGTATCATCTTCATATTTGTAGTAATTAAGAAAATTGCATTTTGACCTTTTTTTTTTCTTTTTCTAGATACAGGTGTTAAAATTGTGTGCTGTCATAAAAATATTTACTGTATATTAATATAAGAATTGTCCCATATAGCGTTAGTAATAATGCCAGCTATGTCTTTGTGTATGTAACTGACCATGGCTGGACAAGCATGCTCACTCTTTATTCTTTCATTGTAGCTGCATTCAACTTTAAAAGTAAATCTTCCATGTCAATTAGTTGGCTAAAGGCCGCTTTACACGCTACGACATCGCTAAAGCCATGTCGTTGGGGTCACGAAATTTGTGACGCACATCCGGCCGTTGTTAGCGATGTCGTTGCATGTGACACCTTTGAGCGATTTTGAATAGTCGCAAAAACATTCAAAATCGCTCATCGGTGACATGGGGGTCCATTCCCAATTATCGTTGCTGCTACAGGTACGATGTTGTTCGTCGTTCCTGCGGCAGCACACATCGCTATGTGTGACACCGCAGGAACGAGAAACCTCACCTTACCTGCATCCACCGGCTATGAGGAAGGAAGGAGGTGGGCGGTATGTTACGTCCCGCTCATCTCCGCCCCTCTGCTTCTATTGGGCGGCCGGTTACTGACGTCGCTGTGACGCTGAAAAAAACGCCCCCTTAGAAAGGAGGCGTTTTGCTGGTCACAGCGACGTCGCTAGGCAGGTAAGTAGTGTGACGGGTCCGCGCGATTTTGTGCGCCACGGGCAGCAATTTGCCCATGACGCACAAACGATGGGGGTGGGTACGCATGCTAGCGATCTCGCAGAATGTAAAGTGGCCTTTAGTAAAGTCCAGTAATTTGCACCTAAAATTGGCATGTCTAATCTGACACATTTTTAGACCCCACGCATACTGTCTTTTCGAATGTGCATTGACTTGCCCCAAAAGAAGGTGCAACGTACACCAGATTTCTGACACAACCACATTAATTTCCAGAATATATTCTTTTGTGTGTTGTTTAGTTTAGTCTTTTATAGTTCCATAGATTCAGCCCATTTTGTTGTACAAACTTGCACTTTTATTCTCCCCTAACTACAATTTTCAATTGATAGTAAATAAATATTGGTGTTAACTGCCAACAATGCAAAAACATTATAAAATCATAGAATCATAGAATGGTATAGTTGGAAGGGACCTCAAGGGCCATCGGGTCCAACCCCCTGCGAGTGCAGGTTTTCCTAAATCATCCCAGCTATATGTTTATCCAGATTCCACTTGAAGATTTTCATTGAGGAAGAGCTCACTACCTCCCATCGTGATAAAAGATTATAGATTAGCTTCCACCACTGGTCACCAATGGTTTCTCAGTTGTCCTCTCTATTCTGCATGTGCTAAATAGAGCCAATAGGGAAATATTCCTGATCTTATGTCTACGGTCCCAGGATGATATGGACACCCTGTGTCTACATACTGTACATGCCTGCATTTGGGCTTCAGAATCTGTGATCAGTGAAACAAAATCTTCCTGTCTGCTGTATATTTATGGGATGTAAACAGCTTAAACTCGTCTTCATTGCTGTCTCTTTTACATCCCTATATTCTTGAATTAATAGCATTACTGGAAATTCACCAGGCTCCTTTATGAAAGTAACCTTTCTTACATATTCTACTTTCGGAAGAGCATTCAGTCTTCCTTATGTTGACCTTACTCTTTTAAAGACTTTCAGCACGGCTTATATATTTATCTGCATTGGTCACAGGAGCTGCAGTACAAATGAAATATAGTATGACTGGCCATTGATTTCAGAGCTTTTTTGTTGTTGCAGAAATCTCTGTCATCTGCTATAATGAGGCCAAGTAGGCCAACTGTCCTGAATTCTGCGATGTCAGCTGTTCCCTTTCCAAAGAGTATTAATTTATTTCCTCCAGCATATTCAATTAATTACAAAATCTGTCAAATTTCATATTATATTACAATGACTGTAACTAATTACAGTACAATGACTATGACTAATTTAGCACAAGAAGAAGCACGGTTGCATCTGAGGAAATTAAATATTAACCTTTTCATGACCTTGTCATTTTCCATTTTCGTTTTTTCCTCTTCTTAATTCAAGAGCCATAACTTTATTTTTCCATCAACATAGCCATTTTTATTTTTTGTGGGAAGAGTTGTACTTTTCAATTAAAGCAATCATTTTACCATATAGTGTACTGGGAAACAGCGAAAAAAATTCCAAGTACAGTAAAATTTTAGAAAAAGTGCAATTCCACAAAATATTTTTATTTAATATTTTTATTTATCATGTCATTTTAAGGCAGTATGATTCTCCAGGTCAGTACTAACACAGTGAGGAAAATAAATATTTGATGCATTGTCGATTTTACAAGTTTTCTCACCTACAAAGAATGGAGAGATGAGTAATTTTTATCGTATGTACACTTCAACTGTGACAGACAGAATCCAAAAAAATACAGAAAATCAAATTGTATCATTTGTAAATAATGAATTTTGAATTTTATTGCATAAAATAAATATTTGATACAATAGAAAAACAGAACTTAGTATTTGGTACAGAAACCTTTATTTGCAATTACAGAAGTCAAAAGTTGCCTGTAGTTTTTGACCAAGTTTGCACACACTGCAACAGGGATTTTAGCCCAGTCCTCCATACAGATCTTTTCCAAACCTTTCAGGTTTTGGAGCTGTCACTGGGCAACATTGAGTTTCAGCTCCCTCCAAAGATTTTCTATTGGGTTCAGGTATGGATACTGGCAAGGACACTCCAGGACCTAGAAATACTTTTTACAGAGCCACTCCTTAGTTGCCCTGGCTGTGTGTTTTGGGTGATTATCATGCTGGAAGACCCAGCCACGACACAACTTCAGTGCTCTTATTGAATGAAGGAGGTTGTTGACCAAAATTTTGCAATACATATTCCCATCCATCCTCTCTTCAATGCAGTGCAATTGTCCTGTACCCGTTACAGAAAAACGCTCCCAAAATACTTTACTTTACTGTTGGGACTGTGTTCTTGGGGTTATACTCATCCTACTTCATACTCCATACACTGTGATTGGAATTGATACCAAAAAGTTCTATATTTGTGTCATCTGACCACATGACCTTCTCCCATGCCTTCTCCGGATCATCCAGATCGTAATTGGTGAACTTAAAATAGGTCTAGACATGTGCTTGCGTGAGCAAGGGGACCTTGTGTGCCCAGTGGGATTTTAATCCATGACAGCGTAGTGTTACTAACGGTAATCTTTGAGACTGTGGCCCCAGCTCTTTTCAGTTCATTGACCAGGTATTCTCATGTAGTTCTGGTCTAAGTCCTGATCTTTCTCAGGATCCTCCTTAACTCATGAGGCAAGAACTTGCATGGAGCTCCAGACCGAGTAAGATTGACAGTCATCCTGTGGTATGCAGCAAGATAGGTGGCGCCACTGCTATTCAGTTTCCCCATCGATGGTGATGCAGCTGAGTTGGAATAGCTCTCCACAGGTAGAGCCGGGTCCCCAGGGCTGTTGGGAGTAGTAGTCTATAATGGTGAGGTGCAGGGCTGGAGGTGCAGGGGATAACTGGACAACACAGGGATGCAGTAACAATGTCTTTATTCACAGTTCAGAGTTCCAGGTTAGCACGTCCAAACAAATGCTGCTTTTGGAGTGCTGGGCCCTGCTGTGATGGGGTCCTGCCGATCCTGGATAGTTCGGAGGCACAACCCGGTACACCCTTCTGTGTCCCTTTCCTGGTCGTCTTCCTATGCTGACCTCTCCCGCCTGTCCTGCGCCTGTACACACAGAGTCCCAAGCCAGTGTCCGCGGGCCCTCTCGGGTAGCGTGAAGCTCTATCCCTTTCACGCTATGTGGTCACTTTTTCACTGGATGTGTATGGATTTGGCTTCAGCACTTTAAACTAGCCTCAGCCTCCGGATAGCGAGCTGAGTCTTGAAGTTCCCCACTAGTTGAGGGGTCGGTCTCCTATTGCGGCTAAGTTCCTCCACTCCGGTATGTTGTATGTGGAATGAAGCCATGGGAGTTTGGTCGCTTCCCGTGGGCTCTAGGACCTTTTCAGTTGTGTGCCTGGGCCGAGCTGCAGCAGCTCCAGACCACAGGTCTTCACTCCTCCACTGCTTCTTCCGACTGCCTAACTTTCTACAGGTTGCCTCCACTAACTAGACTCCACCCACCAGCCTGGCCTCGGACTGTCACTAGGCCCTTGCCATGATCTGATGGGGTGTTGCTGAGTGAGAGTGTCTGTGTTTTGTGTATACCAGTTTGTGACCCCCTCCATACCTAGGAATGGGACACTACACCTCTAGCTGAGATGCAGTACCTCTGTGGTGACTGAAGCCTCAGGAGCGCTACATATCAAATACTTATTTTCCCCTCTGTATGAGCCTTAATTTAGTATTTTTCGTAACACTGGACAGATTTAATATGCCCTTTAATTCTTGAAGTTCAAATTTAATAATTAAAACAAAAATGCTATTTTTTAAGATACTATACTGGAATCTAACACAAATCAAACAATTCACACTCACACAAACTCTGCATGTCAACCACCTCCCTATCATTTGAACCTAATCTTTCTGGCATGTAAAATCCTAAAATGGCCACTGCTTCCCTCCATACTTTTATAGTGCTGTGATAGGTCTACTTACTGTTTGTGCTAGACAATGTAATGTGAGAGCTGCAAAGAATTGTGGCGAAGTCTTTACTGCCACAACTTATGTCTTATGCCTTCAGCAATGTCTGAAATATGATTAGTACATATCGAATTGCAAATTGTTAAAATTCCTGGGACCAGCGAATTTTAGGAAATTCATCTCCTACTCAATTTGCAGTGGATTGATTTATTAATCTCTGATAAGTTTAAATATGATAGGGTTCTTAAAGTCTTAAAGTCAGTCTAGTCTATGTTTAGATACCAAAGCTGCCAATACCAACGTATCATGCTTCTTTTTGGAAGCTCAGTGCCTCTCTTTTCTAAGAATGTGTTGAGCACCCAGACAGACCATTATTTTTAAAAAGTTATGTATCTCAAATGAGTATTACAATATTAACCAGACACAAAAACACTGAAGAGAAAAAGAGTAACAATGTTTTCAACATTTGTCTTTCAGGCTCCATTTCTCACCATCCACTACAGCTTTGAACACGAGACTACCTTCATGTTATAGAGAATTATCTTGGCTATTTCATACATAAATTTGACTGTCAACTATTTAGCATATGATTAGTTATGCAGATTCTTCTTATGTCACTTCGTTGTTACTGTTTTGGCCTGGTGGTGGAAAAATCTTTTTCTTCCTGTATACTACAAATTAAAACCTGTTCTCACATTCTCTAATAGCTCAGAGTGCTATTGTAGCACCCCACGGGACCTGCAAGGCTTACTTGTCACCGGGCCAGTGGATTTGTGGTTGTTGCTGTGAATGGCCTGACCCGGCTCCGTGGCCCCGTCGGCTATAGCCAAAGAGAGTCCAAGGGGGTATAGGGGGGTTGCTTTGCACAGCCAGGGATTAGCCACTGCTGTGAGATGTTGCTCTCTTCCGTGGCTGATATTATCGCAGCGCAGATAGTCCAGCTCCCCTCCAGCTATCGTATGAACTCCTCTGTCTCACAGCTCCACCCGGTAGTCTTGCGCTTCTCTCTCAGTCTGCCCGGTGCCCAGTCGGCCTCTCTGGGGGGACCCATTCAGCATCCCCAGAAGCCTTGCTCTTCTCTGTTGTTCTCTTTCCTGCGTCCAAACTGTTCAGAGGTAAACCTTGTTCTGAAGTGAAACTAAGTGTGTTTGCTCACTTCCCAGGCAGCTATGGTGCCCACCTGTGTTGTGCAACTTGTTATGATCCGGTAACCATGGTAGATTACAAAAACACCAAGAAAACAGGAGTAGTTGGAACCTGGGCTGACCGCAATCCCCTAACTATCAGACCACACTAGAAGTAGCCGTGGAGCGTTCCTAAAAACCTAGACGCCTTGTCACAGCCTGAGCAACTAGCTACGCCTCACAGAAAGAAATTAGGAAATCTACTTTGTCTCAGAGTAGACCCCAAAGGGGTAGATAGCCCCCCACATACAAAGATTATAGTGATGTAAGAAAACAATACAAAGATAGGAAAAAAAGATTTAGCAAAGGCGAGGCCCAACTAACTTGATGCAAAGAAAAGGAAAGAAAACTGATTGTCGTCAGTACAAAATCCCTGTAGAAAAATACCAAACTCCTGATAGTAAAAATGGCCCTGGAGGTCGAACGACCTCACCCCCACTATATCAGGTACTCCTGTAAATAATGGGAGAACAAAATACCAAAAAGAACACAAAATACAGAAGAGCAAATAATCAAATTAGACAGGGAGAATATCCTTTTTTCCTACAGGTGAGCTAGCAAAGGTGAAACAGATACAAAGCAAAACAAGGAAAAACAACCACCCTAAGGTGTAAACCTGGAAGCAAGGAAAAAACTGAGAACTTATCTGCAGAAGTCTTGCTCAGGGAAACAGGGAAGGACAAAACTCCAAGCCAGGAACAGAGACTGAGGAACATACAATTATGACCGGCACCAGCAAGGCAAAAAGTGCTCCCCTATATAGCCCAGACTTGTCTGCAATAGGACTTCCTTTATTCCCAATTAACGCCAATACCTGTCTGAGTCACAGGCTCAGATTCAGCTCCACTATCAGATAGTGTGATAAATCCCAAGCCCTCAGTCAGATACAAAGATAATGCAAAAAGTTTTTATTTGTGGATTGTAAGCAAAAAGAAAAAATGCCACTACCAATAGAGCAAAGCCAAGCCAACGTTTCAGCCTGTGTTAGGCATTTGTCAAGGTCTTGCCTATAAGAAATGATAGAGATTATTTACACACCAAAAGTGACACATTATAACAAAAATTGACATATTTACAGATAATGTATATATACATACGTTTTATGAGAGACCATTGAATATGGACGAGTTAGACGTCCGCGGATTTTACCATGGGTAGGGCGTTTTTACTTTTCAGGCGTAGTTCGCTAAATGAAGAAGATGAATAATTTAGCACTTCAGGTATAGTATAAAAAAGCCGTAAAGTAAACACAAGCGTGCGCTGGTATAACCGTAAAACAAAGATATACTAATAGTTAAATGAGTGACAATGTTAAATGGGTATAACATGTAAATGTGGGCAGACCGTCTGATAGTAGGGGGATGGTATCATGTGATCAGCATCTTAGTGAGTAATCACAGATAGTGAGACCAATAACATTGGAATAGGCATCATTGTAATAATATGTGTCCAGGAGGCAGAAACCAGGAGGAGGTATCCGACTAGACAATGGATAAGCTAGTAGGGAGGCATTGTAATATGGTTACCAACCAGTGTGAAATAGGCATAAATGATGTACAATTATCTTATGGGAGACATGACTTCACATGAGAGAACACAACATACCCAGAGTCAGGGAGAAGCAAGAAGCTAGTGCAGAGGTAAAGGAGGTGCCTGAGGAAAAAAGGGGGATAAGAGACTGTTCAGTGGCTGTATCAAGGGGAACCAAATATAAGTATACAAGTATACAGTTTAAAGCAGAGCATGTAAATATATAGCCAGAGGACACTCAGTGTCCCAACTCAGATTTCAGGTGCTTGAACATGTTCCATTGCCCAGAAGGGGAGGCAACAGAGTGCAAATCCTCCGGGACCGTGAGGATTCACACACTACAAACTCTGGAACCATTAGACATGAATAGGGAATAGGAAACGAATTATTGTAGTGTGTGAATCCTCACGGTCCTGGAGGATTTGCACTCTGTTGCCTCCCCTTCTGGGCAATGGAACATGTTCAAGCACCTGAAATCTGAGTTGGGACACTGAGTGTCCTCTGGCAGCAAAATGTGCTGGAATGCGAAGTATGGTCTGGCCACAGCGTATAGTAGACTTATGCTTACTTATGTGGTCTCGGATATGTTGGGTTGTCTCCCCAACATTTGCTGCCAGAGGACACTCAGTGTCCCAACTCAGATTTCAGGTGCTTGAACATGTTCCATTGCCCAGAAGGGGAGGCAACAGGGTTCAAATCCTCCGGGACCGTGAGGCTTACTGGATTCACACACTATAAACTCTGGAACCATTTGGTATGAATAGGGAATATGAAACGAATTATTAATTACTACCATAGGTGGCTTCTTCTTGTACGTATATAGGTATTTGTGTCAGTACATATGTGTTATATACTTGTATATCCTGTATACCAAGTAGTCTTAACCAATCCTCTTTTTTTCAGAGATATTGACCACCCTTGTCACCGGCAGGATCCATTTCTCACACTTTCCTTATAGACACTACCTTTCTACAAGGTAACATCTCTAACCCATTATTTTTCAGGTTTCTGCTCCTCCAGGTTCACACACCTGGCACACCACACACCTGGGTGACTCTCTGTATATAGTGACCCCCACCCCTTTACCCACAGTTAACATACATCCATCCCATGCCTTCTGATTGAATATGGTCTATTCAATACATAATCCCCCCTCCCTCTTTACCCCACACATACACACCTACCATTCCTCTACATCTATTTCCCCTTCCCACAGTCAGACTTCCACAACACCCCCATATCCTCTCCCTACACTGCTCCATTCCCATAGTCATACATATCTCTGTAGTAGCCATGTGTCTCATCTCAATCAGTCCCTATTCCTCCTCGTACACACTTCACAGGCCCACCCCTCAGTTTATGCCCCATGCACGCGCATGATGGCCCCTGCATATTCGCTGATGTTTCACACATATTTTAGCCCAATCCAGAGTTTCCTTATCCTGCCCCCTTGATAACATGGCGAGCACGCGCGCATTGTACACACATACACACTGCCCATCCATAGTTCTGTCCTCCCCCTTGATGACGCGGCGCACACAACACATACATACACACCGCCCATCATTGGTTCTGTCCTCCCCCTTCCATGATGCGGTGCGCACGCGCACGCGATACACACATACACACCACCCATCCAGAGTTCTGTCCTCCCCTCTGATGACGCGGCGCGCATGCGCAGACGCGCGTCCGCATCACCGCTGAGGTCACGCGCGCATGCGCAGTGATGCACATCGCCCGAACCAGGAAGTGCCAGCCATCCTTTAAATGGTCGCTCCTCAGCACACCACATGCCACACGCCTCCTGCCTGCTCCTCTGGGACCCTGTCCCCATGCCATATGCTCTACAGGTAAAACCCTATTTCATCATATACTCTGCTATATATTTACATGTTCTGCTTTAAACAGTATACTTATATTTGGTTCCTCTTGATATAGCCACTGTACAGTCTCTTATCCCCCGTTTTTCCTCTGGCACCTCCTCTACCTCTGCACTAACCTCTTGCTTCTCCCTGACTCTGGGTATGTTGTGTTCTCTCATGTGAAGTCATGTCTCCCATAAGATAATTGTACATCATTTATGCTGGATTCTGACACAAACCTAGTCATTGCCATCCATATGTCTGTTCATGCCTATTTCACACTGGTTGGTAATCATATTACATTGCCTCCCTACTAGCTTATCCATTGTCTAGTCAGATACCTCCTCCTGGTTTCTGCCTCCTGGACGCATATTATTACAATGATGCCTATTCCAATGTTATTGGTCTCACTATCTGTGATTACTCACTAAGATGCTGATCATATGATACCATCCCCCTACTATCACAAGGCCAGGGCACAAGTAATGAAATTGGGGGTGGTACGGGGGGAAGGGTTAGGACAGTTAATACAGTAAGCAGGAATACAGGTACAGACTCATACGTAACGTGCATGTACACTAATGCCCGAAGCCTCACAAATAAGGTGGAGGAATTAGAATTAATATTGTTGGAAGAAAATTATGATATAGTGGGGATATCAGAGACATGGCTGGATGAGAGCTATGACTGGGCTGTTAATTTACAGGGTTATAGCCTATTCAGGAATGACCGTACAAATAAGCGAGGGGGAGGTGTGTGTCTATATGTAAAATCATCCTTAAAACCCATCCTGCGTGACAACATATGTGAGGGTACTGAGAATGTAGAGTCCCTATGGGTGGAGATAAGGGGGGGAGAATGAATAATAAAATACTGATAGGGGTGTGTTATAAGACGCCGAATATTATGGAAGAGGTAGAGAATCTCCTCATAAAGCAAATTGATAAAGCAGCGAGTCTCGGAGAGGTAATTATTATGGGGGATTTTAACTATCCTGATATAAATTGGGGAACAGAAACTTGCAGTTCCAGCAAAGGAAATAGATTTTTGATAACAATGAAAGATAATTACCTTTCACAAATAGTACAGGACCCCACAAGAGGGGGAGCACTACTAGACCTTGTACTAACCAATAGGCCAGACCGCATATCAAATATACAAGTTGGGGGTTACTTGGGGAATAGTGATCACAAAATAATAAGTTTTCATGTATTCTTTAGTAAGATGTCTAGTAGAGGGGCTACAAGGACACTAAACTTCAGGAAAGTAAATTTTAAACGGTTGAGAGATGATCTTAGTGCAATAAACTGGGATGATGTACTAAGTAATAAAAGTACACAAAGCAAATTGGAGACTTTTATGAGCATCCTGAATAGGGCTTGTGCAGAAAATAAACCCTATGGCAACAAACATGCTAGAAATAGGAGGAAACCCCTATGGCTAAATAGAGCTGTAAGGGAAGCAATAAAGGAAAAACAGAAAGCCTTAAAAGAATTAAAGAGGGTAGGTAGTGATGAGGCATTATATAATTATAGAAAATTAAATAAAATATGTAAAAAGCAAATTAAGTTAGCTAAGTTTGAGACAGAGAGACTCATTGCGAGAGAAAGTAAAAATAATCCTAAAATATTCTTTAACTACATAAACAGTAAAAAACTGAAAAGCGATAGTGTTGGCCCCCTTAAAAATAGTCTTGGTGAAATGGTGGAAGGGGATGAGGGTAAAGCCAACCTGCTGAATGACTTTTTTTCTATGGTTTTTATACAAGAAAATGCCATGGCAGATGACATGACCAGTGATACCATAAATTCACCCTTGAATATTACCTGCTTAACCCAGCAGGAAGTACGCCACCGCCTCGAAATCACTAAGGTTGACAAATCTCCGGGCCCGGATGGCATACACCCCAGAGTACTACAGGAATTGAATTCTGTGATAGATAGACCATTATTTTTAATCTTCTCAGATTCCTTAATAACAGGGTCGGTACCGCAGGACTGGCGCATAGCAAATGTGGTGCCAATATTCAAAAAGGGGACAAAAACTGAGCCGGGAAATTATAGGCCGGTAAGTTTAACCTCTACGGTTGGTAAAATCCTTGAGGGTTTCTTGAGAGATGCTATACTGGAGTATCTCAAGAAAAATAACCTTATGACAGAGTATCAACATGGGTTTATGAGGGATCGATCCTGTCAAACTAATTTGATCAGCTTCTATGAAGAGGTAAGTTCAAGCCTGGACCAGGGAAATGCAGTGGATGTTGTGTATATGGACATTTCAAAAGCTTTTGATACGGTGCCACCAAAAGGTTGGTACATAAAATGAGAATAATGGGGATAGGGGAAAGTATGTGTAACTGGGTTAAAAACTGGCTCAGTGATAGGAAACAAAGGGTGGTTATTAATGGTACGTACTCGGACTGGGTCTCAGTTCATAGTGGGGTACCACAGGGGTCAGTATTGGGCCCGCTTATTTTCAACATATTTATAAATGACCTTGTTGGGGGCATGCGGAGTAGAATTTCAATATTTGCAGATGATACTAAACTCTGCAGGATAATCAATACAGAGGAGGATAATTTTATATTACAGGGAGATTTATGTAAATTGGAGGATTGGGCTGAGAAGTGGCAATTGAAGTTTAATGTAGATAAATGTAAGGTCATGCACTTGGGTAGAGGAAATAACATTTATAATTATGTACTTAATTGTAGAACACTGGGTAAAACAGACACAGAAAAAGACTTGGGTGTATGGGTGGATGGTAAACTTCACTTTAGTGGACAGTGTCAGGCAACTGCTGCCAGGGCTAATAAAATAATGGGATGTATTAAAAGAGGTATAAGTGTTCATGAAAAAAATATAGTTCTACCTCTGTACAAGTCACTAGTGCGACCACACTTAGAATACTGTGTACAATTCTGGTCACCGATATATAAGAAGGACATAGCTGAACTGGAGAGGGTGCAGAGAAGAGCGACCAAGATTATTAGAGGAACGGGTGGGCTGCAATACCAAGACAGGTTATTAAACTTGGGGTTATTTAGTTTGGAAAAACGAAGGCTTAGGGGAGATCTAATCACAATGTATAAATATATGAGGGGACAGTACAGAGACCTTTCCAAAGATCTTTTTACACCTAGGCCTGCGACTGGAACACGGGGGCATCCGCTACGTCTTGAGGAAAGAAGGTTTAATCATAATCACAGACGAGGTTTCTTTACTGTACGAGCAGTGAGACTATGGAACTCTCTGCCGCATGATGTTGTAATGAGTGATTCACTACTAACATTTAAGCAGAGCCTGGATGCCTTTCTTGAAAAATTTAATATTACCAGTTATGTATATTAGATTTTATGACAGGGTATTGATCCAGGGAACTAGTCTGATTGCCGGATGTGGAGTCAGGAAGGAAATTTTTTCCCCATTGGAACTTGTTTGCCACATTGGGTTTTTTTTGCCTTCCTCTGGATCAACATGTTAGGCTACGGGTTGAACTAGATGGACTTAGAGTCTCCCTTCAACCTTAAAAACTATGATTCTATGATACAATGATCAGACGGTCTGCCCACATTTACATGTTATACCCATTTAACATTGTCACTCATTTAACTATTAGTATATCTTTGTTTTACGGTTATACCAGCGCACGCTTGTGTTTACTTTACGGCTTTTTTATACTATACCTGAAGTGCTAAATTATTCCTCTTCTTCATTTAGCGAACTACGCCTGAAAAGTAAAAACGCCCTACCCATGGTAGAATCCGCGGACGTCTAACTCGTCCATATTCAATGGTCTCTCATAAAACGTATGTGTATATACATTATCTGTAAATATGAAGAAAAAACAAAAAGCCAGCACCAAATGTGCACTACAGCACTAAACATTCCAAACTGTACTTATTATAAAAAAATTTTTGAGATTTTTGGCAAAAAATTGCAATTTCTTGAGCTGCTTCGCCACGTCACGGCAAATCTCATTTGAAGCAGTCCTACACTAAAATATTTTTATAAAATGTGCCATACGGCCTCACATATGAATAGTAGAACTGCTCTTAGCAGCACTCACCTGGTCTATTTCAATCCCGTACCCATTACTGAGTCATGGCTGTGGGCGGGACAGGTCCAAGCAAATGCTGCATGAAGTAAATAGCCTGTGGACAAAGCCTGATGACTTAATGTGAACAGTCACCAACCGCCAAAATCCAGACAGATGGAATACATCCCAAATTGGGGTGCATAGCAAGGTGGAGGTCAACCACCGACCAATTCAATGAAGAAAAAACAAAAAGCCAGCACCAAATGTGCACTACAGCACTAAACATTCCAAACTGTACTTATTATAAAAAAAATTTTGAGATTTTTGGCAAAAAATTGCAATTTCTTGAGCTGCTTCGCCACGTCACGGCAAATCTCATTTGAAGCAGTCCTACACTAAAATATTTTTATAAAATGTGCCATACGGCCTCACATATGAATAGTAGAACTGCTCTTAGCAGCACTCACCTGGTCTATTTCAATCCCGTACCCATGACTGAGTCATGGCTGTGGGCGGGACAGGTCCAAGCAAATGCTGCATGAAGTAAATAGCCTGTGGACAAAGCCTGATGACTTAATGTGAACAGTCACCAACCGCCAAAATCCAGACAGATGGAATACATCCCAAATTGGGGTGCATAGCAAGGTGGAGGTCAACCACCGACCAATTCAATGAAGAAAAAACAAAAAGCCAGCACCAAATGTGCACTACAGCACTAAACATTCCAAACTGTACTTATTATAAAAAAAATTTTGAGATTTTTGGCAAAAAATTGCAATTTCTTGAGCTGCTTCGCCACGTCACGGCAAATCTCATTTGAAGCAGTCCTACACTAAAATATTTTTATAAAATGTGCCATACGGCCTCACATATGAATAGTAGAACTGCTCTTAGCAGCACTCACCTGGTCTATTTCAATCCCGTACCCATGACTGAGTCATGGCTGTGGGCGGGACAGGTCCAAGCAAATGCTGCATGAAGTAAATAGCCTGTGGACAAAGCCTGATGACTTAATGTGAACAGTCACCAACCGCCAAAATCCAGACAGATGGAATACATCCCAAATTGGGGTGCATAGCAAGGTGGAGGTCAACCACCGACCAATTCAATGAAGAAAAAACAAAAAGCCAGCACCAAATGTGCACTACAGCACTAAACATTCCAAACTGTACTTATTATAAAAAATGTTTTGAGATTTTTGGCAAAAAATTGCAATTTCTTGAGCTGTTTCGCCACGTCACGGCAAATCTCATTTGAAGCAGTCCTACACTAAAATAAATATTTTTATAAAATGTGCCATACGGCCTCACATATGAATAGTAGAACTGCTCTTAGCAGCACTCACCTGGTCTATTTCAATCCCGTACCCATGACTGAGTCATGGCTGTGGGCGGGACAGGTCCAAGCAAATGCTGCATGAAGTAAATAGCCTGTGAACAAAGCCTGATGACTTAATGTGAACAGTCACCAACCGCCAAAATCCAGACAGATGGAATACATCCCAAATTGGGGTGCATAGCAAGGTGGAGGTCAACCACCGACCAATTCAATGAAGAAAAAACAAAAAGCCAGCACCAAATGTGCACTACAGCACTAAACATTCCAAACTGTACTTATTATAAAAAATGTTTTGAGATTTTTGGCAAAAAATTGCAATTTCTTGAGCTGCTTCGCCACGTCACGGCAAATCTCATTTGAAGCAGTCCTACACTAAACTACTTCATGCAGCATTTGCTTGGACCTGTCCCGCCCACAGCCATGACTCAGTCATGGGAACGGGATTGAAATAGACCAGGTGAGTGCTGCTAAGAGCAGTTCTACTATTCATATGTGAGGCCGTATGGCACATTTTATAAAAATATTTTAGTGTAGGACTGCTTCAAATGAGATTTGCCGTGACGTGGCGAAGCAGCTCAAGAAATTGCAATTTTTTGCCAAAAATCTCAAAATTTTTTTTATAATAAGTACAGTTTGGAATGTTTAGTGCTGTAGTGCACATTTGGTGCTGGCTTTTTGTTTTTTCTTCATTGAATTGGTCGGTGGTTGACCTCCACCTTGCTATGCACCCCAATTTGGGATGTATTCCATCTGTCTGGATTTTGGCGGTTGGTGACTGTTCACATTAAGTCATCAGGCTTTGTCCACAGGCTGTTTACTTCATGCAGCATTTGCTTGGACCTGTCCCGCCCACAGCCATGACTCAGTCATGGGTACGGGATTGAAATAGACCAGGTGAGTGCTGCTAAGAGCAGTTCTACTATTCATATGTGAGGCCGTATGGCACATTTTATAAAAATATTTTAGTGTAGGACTGCTTCAAATGAGATTTGCCGTGACGTGGCGAAGCAGCTCAAGAAATTGCAATTTTTTGCCAAAAATCTCAAAATTTTTTTTATAATAAGTACAGTTTGGAATGTTTAGTGCTGTAGTGCACATTTGGTGCTGGCTTTTTGTTTTTTCTTCATTGAATTGGTCGGTGGTTGACCTCCACCTTGCTATGCACCCCAATTTGGGATGTATTCCATCTGTCTGGATTTTGGCGGTTGGTGACTGTTCACATTAAGTCATCAGGCTTTGTCCACAGGCTGTTTACTTCATGCAGCATTTGCTTGGACCTGTCCCGCCCACAGCCATGACTCAGTCATGGGTACGGGATTGAAATAGACCAGGTGAGTGCTGCTAAGAGCAGTTCTACTATTCATATGTGAGGCCGTATGGCACATTTTATAAAAATATTTTAGTGTAGGACTGCTTCAAATGAGATTTGCCGTGACGTGGCGAAGCAGCTCAAGAAATTGCAATTTTTTGCCAAAAATCTCAACATTTTTTTTTATAATAAGTACAGTTTGGAATGTTTAGTGCTGTAGTGCACATTTGGTGCTGGCTTTTTGTTTTTTCTTCATTATCTGTAAATATGTAAATTTTTGTTATAATGTGTCACTTTTGGTGTGTAAATAATCTCTATCATTTCTTATAGGCAAGACCTTGACAAAGGCCTAACACAGGCCGAAACGTTGGCTTGGCTTTGCTCTATTGGTAGTGGCATTTTTTTCTTTTTGCTTACAATCCACAAATAAAAACTTTTTGCATTATCTTTGTATCTGACTGAGTGCTTGGGATTTATCACAGTATCTGTAGATTGTTTCCTTTAAAGCACCTCCCAAATATAACAGATGAGCCCAGCTTTACTCCTACTATTTGACAATTGATTTATGCTGGTGCTCCTGTATAGCACCTCTAATGTCTCTCCCAACGCTTTCGTACAGTAACGATCAAGCTGCGACTGTCCTGGCTGGGATATCCGCAACTAATCAATTTCTCACTATACCCTCGGAGGAACTCCGCACCAGGGATTACCTGAAGGAGTTAAAGAGACACACGTCGCTGGAACTCCATGCAGTGACCCTAGCAGAGTATCACCGGGCTCAGCGAATCCCCAGAGGACTCAGAGTCCCTTTAAGGCCAACCCTTTTTGCCGATAATCCCACATACTGTGATCAGGGTATCCTCAACAAGTGTTCTCTCAATATCATTATACTTACACTGGATTATTTGCAAAAAGAAATCAATACTGTTGATGCCAACATTAAAACCATAGAGGAAGAGCTGACCCAGACCCTCCCAGCCGCAGATCTCTCTACGTTGAAAACCAAAAACAAGGAGATCATCACAGATTTCCAGCAGACTCTACAGACCCACAAACGCTCAAAATTCATCCGTGATCAAGACGATTACCTTAAGAATCGTGTTTACAAATGGCGCACCACCTCATTTCCTTCGGAACGCAGACCTTCCCATCGGGGCAATTACACAAGTGCCTACAGCTCGGACAGCGATCAGAGCTACTCTGGTCCCTCCTCTTCTTTTTTAGGTACCGGTCCACAAACGCGAGGCAAACCAGGAGGGGCAAGAAACAGGGCTCCACCACACAGAATAACCACACGGTCCCAGGTAGGGAGAACATCATGTACAATATTTCCTCTCTAACACTTACACCCACAGAAACCAGGGTTTTACAGAAAGGTTTGACTTTTTGCCCTACACCCCCGCTCAACACTTTTGCCTTGGAACAGGAACTCAATCGATTCTTCAGAAACCTTCGATTGAAAGCCCATTTCTCCACCTCCCACGGCTCCCTAAACATCAATCCTGTGGTTCCCACAACTTATTCATGCCTATCAACCTCCCTTACTCTACGTGAATTAGGCCTCAATAACCCGAGCACTTTTCAACCTCCCAGACACTACCACCCAATCGAAACTTACATAGCCTTGGTCACACATGACATTAACAAAGCTAGAACAGACATAAGTCAGGGACACATGCACTTCCGTCACAACATGACAAATGACGAATCAAGAGCCGTTCTCGCTCTTAAAAATAACCCCCATTTAGTCATAAAACCTGCGGACAAAGGTGGTGCAGTGGTCGTACTTGACAAATCCTACTATATAACCGAGATCAAGAACCAGCTCAGTGATTCCACCACTTACACTCCTATCCCACGAGACCCCACCGCGATCATCCGCTCCATCATTGAGGACCTTGTCAACGTTTACTCCAACAACTCCACTATAGACAACAAATTGTCCAGTTTTCTCATCAATAATCACCCCATTACACCCGTATTTTATACCCTACCCAAGATACAGAAAAACCTCACCTCCCCCCCCCGGCCGACCAATCGTTGCTTCAACAGACTCCATCCAATCACCACTGGCCCGCACTTTGGAAAAAATACTTACGCCTCTCATTCCCAACACTCTCTCATTTCTGAAGGACACCACCCATTTCCTAGAAACTTTGTCTAATACCAACTGTCCCGCTGAGAATTGCTTCCTGGTCACTATGGACATAACCAGCCTGTACACCAGCATTGATCACCATGGGGGCCTCAAGGCCGTTCAATGGTTCCTCAATACATACACTGACTTTGACAATTTGAAGAAGCAATTCTGTCTAGATGTCCTAAAGGTAATCCTAGAGAACAACTTCTTTCTCTTTGAGGACACCTTCTACATACAGCGGAAGGGGACCGCTATGGGGTCTCGCGTAGCGCCCCCATACGCTAACATTTACATGGCCAAATTTGAGGATGATTTCATCTATCCTCACCCCCTCTTTTCTAACAACATCCCCCTCTGGAAACGATTTATTGATGACATATTTTTCATCTGGACCGGCAGTGAGGAATCACTTATTGAATTCTTCAATGACATTAACACCGTCTCCCCCAACATCTCATTCACCCTACATTATGACCGTGATTCTGTGAACTTTCTTGACACTTTTATCATTAGGGACTTCGATGGAAAGATATCTACAGATATTTACACTAAACCCACTGACAAGAATAGTCTGCTTTTGTACAGCAGCTGCCACCCAAGGCACATCAAAAAATCTTTGCCTATCTCTCAACACTGTAGAGTGCATAGAATAGTCTCCAACCCCATAACTCGTAAACTCCGGCACCAGGAGATGAGTACCAAGTTTCTGGATAGAGATTACCCTCACCACATTGCATCCACTACTACCCCTACACGCAACCCGGAATCCAATAAGAACCCATGGATACCATTCGTCAACACCTATCACCCATTTTCCCCGTTCTTCAGTCAGGTTATTAGGAAACACTGGTCTATTCTTGGCAATGCATATCTTGACATCACAGAATTCCAACAGCCACCATTGATTTGTCATAAACGCCCCCGGAACATTAAGGACACTCTAGTCCGAGCCGACATTGGTTCCTCCCTGAGCAAGGACAGACTAAGTTTTCTGGCTACACCACGGAAGGGAACGTTTCAATGCCTCCATTGTGTCCAGTGCTCTAACGTCACCAAGGGCGAACACTTCTCGCATCCTAGAACTGGCAAGCAGTACCCCATTAAAGGCTTCTATACCTGCGACACCAATTTTGTTGTATACTTGGTCAAATGTCCCTGCAGTCTCGGATATGTTGGGGAGACAAGCCAACATATCCGAGACCGCATAAGTCTACTATACGCTGCGGCCAGACCATACTTCCCATTCCAGCACATTTTGCTGCCAGAGAACACTCAGTGTCCCAACTCAGATTTCAGGTGCTTGAACATGTTCCATTGCCCAGAAGGGGAGGCAACAGAGTGCAAATCCTCCGGGACCGTAAGGCTTACTGGATTCACACACTACAAACTCTGGAACCATTAGGCATGAATAGAGAATATGAAACGAATTATTAATTACTACCATAGGTGGCTTCTTCTTGTACGTATATAGGTATTTGTGTCAGTACATATGTGTTTTATACTTGTATATCCTGCATACCCAGTAGTCTTAACCCATCCTCTTTTTTTCAGAGATATTGACCACCCTTGTCACAGGCAGGATCCATTTCTCACACTTTCCTTATAGACACCACCTTTCTACAAGGTAACATCTCTAACCCATTATTTTTCAGGTTTCTGCTCCTCCAGGTTCACACACCAGGCACACCACACACCTGGGTGACTCTCTGTATATAGTGACCCCCACCCCTTTACCCACAGTTAACATACATCCATCCCATGCCTCCTGATTGAATATGGTCTATTCAATACATAATCCCCCTCCCTCTTTACCCCACACATACACACCTACCATTCCTCTACATCTATTTCCCCTTCCCACAGTCACACTTCCACTACACCCCAATATCCTCTCCCTACACTGTTCCATTCCCTTAGTCATACATATCTCTATAGTAGCCATGTATCTCATCTCAATTAGTCCCTATTCCTCCTCGTACACACTCCACAGGCCCACCCCTCAGTTTATGCCCCATGCACGCGCATGATGGCCCCTGCATATTCGCTGACGTTTCACACATATTTTAGCCCAATCCAGAGTTTCCTTATCCTGCCCCCTTGATAACGCGGCGCACACGCGCGCATTATACACACATACACACTGCCCATCCATAGTTCTGTTCTCCCCCCTTGATGACGCGGCGCACACACGCGCATAACACATACATACACACTGCCCATCCTTGGTTCTGTCCTCCCCCTTCCATGATGCGGTGCGCACACGCACGCGATACACACTGTGAGACTGTGACCGGGGTTATCTATGACGGCCGGTATGTCTCGCCCAGGTTGTGCTCACTCCATGATAGAAAGTAAATCCACTATAGGGTTAATGCTGTTTCCCTACAGGCTTAAGGAAGGGTTAAAAGGAAACAGGAACGAGGGCACACCTGGATGTGGGGAGTGATCACAACTCCCTGGGTTCTCTGCTGGAGAGACATGTATATTGCTGTGGACGTTTGTTTGGACATTAAACACCGTGTGCTGTGAACCTTACTGCCTGGATCCCGTGTCTTCTGCTGCGCAGCCGACCGTGCTACCTCACATATGGTGGAGAATCGGCGGGCATGCCAGCCGGTGAGGTGTACCTTCCTTTTCTGGTAACCCGGTAGCACATGTCCGGGATTCAAGCAGCTATACTACGGCCCAAACCCAGTGACGCCATGGAGGACATACTAAAGCAGTTGGCTCAAGCTACTGCACAGCAACAACAGGTGAATACCCACCTGCTCCGGACGTTGGAGCAACAGCAGCGACAAGCTGATGCACAGCAGCAACAAGTTGATGCACAGCGGCAACAAGCTGATGCACAGCGGCAACAACACCAGCAATCCTTGATATTGCAGGAAAAAAGGCACCAAGAACAGATGGTTCTCCTGGCCAAGTCAATCCGTGCCGGACCGGCAGCAACAACCCCGGGACCGGGTGACGACAGCAGCGTCCGGAAAGCGGTGAGACAAGCGTTACAAAAGATGACCCCGGGGGATGATGTGGAAGCGTTCCTGGCAGTGTTTGAGCGGGTGGCCGAGCGGGAAAAGCTGCCGACCCCCCAGTGGGCTGAGGTATTGTCACCCTATCTGACGGGGGAACCCCAAAAAGCGTACCTGGACCTCTGTACCGAGGACGCCATTGACTATGTGACCCTGAAAGCCGAAATACTGGCTCGGTTGGGGGTGAATACTTATGTACGGGCTCAGCGGGTAAATCAGTGGTTCTATGAGGAAGCCAAACCCGTACGCTCCCAGGCCTATGACTTATTACATCTTGTAAAAAAGTGGTTGCAGCCTGACACTCTGAGCCCGGCGCAAATGGTGGAAAGAGTAGTAGTGGATCGTTTTGTGCGCACTTTACCCGTCACCGTTCAATGGTGGGTAGGACAGGGTGACCCGAGTACCCTGGACCAATTAGTGTCCCTGGTAGAGCGGCATGTGGCTACGCAGGACTTGATACGGGACACTGAGACTTTGCGTACCGCCCGTCGGTCCGGCCCCTCCAAGCCTAGGGCCAAGGACCCACCGCTGACAACGGTACAGGAGTCCGCTACCGTCCCGGCTGAGGCCGCGCCCGCTGTTCCTGAGGTCCGGAAGGCTCTGTACCCTAAACGACAACTTGTCAAGGGGGTTTCCTTCCCTATTAGATGTTGGCGGTGCCAGCGGGTGGGACATATGGAAGCCCAGTGTCCACTGACCACGGAGCCCATGGATTGTGGGGTTACCCGGCGGGGTTCAATGTATGCTCAGGTGGTGTGTACCGCTGACCTGGTTCCCCCTGAGACTGAGCCACACTTGTGCCAAATACAGGTGAATGGATGTCCGGTTACAGGATTGTTGGATTCCGGAAGCTTAGTGACCCTTGTGCGAGCCACCTTGAGGGCTAAAGTAAAGGCCACAGGACGTACCGTGGGGGTGGTTTGCATACATGGGGACCGCCGAGACTATCCCACGGGGATGGTCACCATCACAGCACCTTGCGGTCAGGTGCAACATGAAGTGGGACTTCTGAACACTCTTCCTTATGACGTGATCCTAGGAAGGGATCTGCCCTATTTTTGGACTTTATGGAGGGGACCCCCTAAGTCCCCTCAGGTATTGGTCAGTCCGGGACCTGAACCCTACAATCCTGAATCTGGGACGCCTGCCGTAGGGGGTCACCATGATAGGGACAGAGTGTGAACCCGATAGGTCACCCCTAGAGGTATTGGCAGGAGAGGCTGAAATGGTCGAGCCCATCCCGGAGTTGGAGGCATCCCCGGATACGTTTGGGACAGCCCAACTCCAGGACCCTACATTAATACATGCCCGGAATCGGGTGATAGTAATTGACGGGGTGGCACAGCTGCCCGGTGCCCAGGTAAGGTACCCCCATTTCGCTCTCAAGCAGGATTTACTCTACAGGGTAGATGAAATACGGGGCGTGGGGGTAGAGCAGTTGGTGGTGCCCCAGCCGTATCGCCGGCGGGTCCTCGACTTGGCTCATAAACACCTGATGAGTGGTCACCTAGGGGTCAAGAAAACGCAGGAGCGAATATTGCAAAGGTTTTATTGGCCCGGGGTCTTTGGAGAGGTAAAACGGTTCTGCGAAACCTGCCCGGAGTGTCAGCTTACCGCACCCCTGGCCCACTTTCGCAGTCCGTTGGTACCATTACCCATTATAGAAGTCCCTTTTGAACGGATAGGAATGGATCTGGTGGGGCCCCTCGTAAAGTCTGCTCGAGGGCACCAACACATCCTAGTGATCGTTGACTATGCCACCCGGTATCCAGAGGCGATACCTCTCAGACATACTGCAGCAAAGCTTATAGCTCGGGAGTTGTTTGCTGTGTAGAGATGAGCGAACCGGTCCCGGTTCGGCTCGAGGCGGTTCGCCGAACGGGGGGTCTGGCTCGAGTTCGGCTCGTCGAACGTTCGACGAACCGAACTCGAGCCCATAGGAAACAATGGCAGGCAATCACAAACACAGTAAAACACCTAGAAAACACCCTGAAAGGTGTCCAAAAGGTGACAAACAACTCACAACATAACACAAACACATGGGAAAGTGACAAGGACATATACTCATGTGAAAACAAAACAGCTGGACAAGGAAAAAGAGGGAGACACACAGATATATGAGTATATGCAAAGAAACATCGATTCCATTATTGTGCAACTTGAGCCCTGCTCATTTTAGGCTTCCAATCTGGATAAATTGCCTGAGCTCGCCACGTACGCCTTGAGGATCTTGTCGTGTCCTGCAGCCAGCGTTCTCTCGGAACCTGTCTTCAGTGCTGCTGGGGGTCTGCTGGCAGATAAGCACACGTGTCTGTCCACTGACAATGTGGACCTGGCTCTCAGAGGACTTTTCTTCCCCTGGGTCAGCCAGGGGAGGCGAAAGGCACGCGTATTTTTGAGAGTGCTTCATGCAAAGCATCTTTTTCTTTGTCAAAAGGGGGGCTCAACCGATGCCAGTCAAGTGGGGTGTGTGTGGCCCAGTTAGTGGCAACGAGGGAGACTGTGGTTGGAGTCCCCTCGCTGTGTCTCTAAAAGAACCAAGATGAACAAGTCATGGCTCTCAGAGGACTTTTCTTCCCCTGGGTCAGCCAGGGGACGGGAAAGGCACGCGTATTTTTGAGAGTGCTTCATGCAAAGCATCTTTTTCTTTGTCAAAAGGGGGGCTCAACCGATGCCAGTCAAGTGGGGTGTGTGTGGCCCAGTTAGTGGCAACGAGGGAGACTGTGGTTGGAGTCCCCTCGCTGTGTCTCTAAAAGAACCAAGATGAACAAGTCATGGCTCTCAGAGGACTTTTCTTCCCCTGGGTCAGCCAGGGGACGGGAAAGGCACGCGTATTTTTGAGAGTGCTTCATGCAAAGCATCTTTTTCTTTTTCAAAAGGGGGCTCAACCGATGCCAGTCAAGTGGGGTGTGTGTGGCCCAGTTAGTGGCAACGAGGGAGACTGTGGTTGGAGTCCCCTCGCTGTGTCTCTAAAAGAACCAAGATGAACAAGTCATGGCTCTCAGAGGACTTTTCTTCCCCTGGGTCAGCCAGGGGACGGGAAAGGCACGCGTATTTTTGAGAGTGCTTCATGCAAAGCATCTTTTTCTTTGTCAAAAGGGGGGGTCAACCGATGCCAGTCAAGTGGGGTGTGTGTGGCCCAGTTAGTGGCAACGAGGGAGACTGTGGTTGGAGTCCCCTCGCTGTGTCTCTAAAAGAACCAAGATGAACAAGTCATGGCTCTCAGAGGACTTTTCTTCCCCTGGGTCAGCCAGGGGACGGGAAAGGCACGCGTATTTTTGAGAGTGCTTCATGCAAAGCATCTTTTTCTTTTTCAAAAGGGGGCTCAACCGATGCCAGTCAAGTGGGGTGTGTGTGGCCCAGTTAGTGGCAACGAGGGAGACTGTGGTTGGAGTCCCCTCGCTGTGTCTCTAAAAGAACCAAGATGAACAAGTCATGGCTCTCAGAGGACTTTTCTTCCCCTGGGTCAGCCAGGGGACGGGAAAGGCACGCGTATTTTTGAGAGTGCTTCATGCAAAGCATCTTTTTCTTTGTCAAAAGGGGGGGTCAACCGATGCCAGTCAAGTGGGGTGTGTGTGGCCCAGTTAGTGGCAACGAGGGAGACTGTGGTTGGAGTCCCCTCGCTGTGTCTCTAAAAGAACCAAGATGAACAAGTCATGGCTCTCAGAGGACTTTTCTTCCCCTGGGTCAGCCAGGGGACGGGAAAGGCACGCGTATTTTTGAGAGTGCTTCATGCAAAGCATCTTTTTCTTTTTCAAAAGGGGGCTCAACCGATGCCAGTCAAGTGGGGTGTGTGTGGCCCAGTTAGTGGCAACGAGGGAGACTGTGGTTGGAGTCCCCTCGCTGTGTCTCTAAAAGAACCAAGATGAACAAGTCATGGCTCTCAGAGGACTTTTCTTCCCCTGGGTCAGCCAGGGGACGGGAAAGGCACGCGTATTTTTGAGAGTGCTTCATGCAAAGCATCTTTTTCTTTGTCAAAAGGGGGGGTCAACCGATGCCAGTCAAGTGGGGTGTGTGTGGCCCAGTTAGTGGCAACGAGGGAGACTGTGGTTGGAGTCCCCTCGCTGTGTCTCTAAAAGAACCAAGATGAACAAGTCATGGCTCTCAGAGGACTTTTCTTCCCCTGGGTCAGCCAGGGGACGGGAAAGGCACGCGTATTTTTGAGAGTGCTTCATGCAAAGCATCTTTTTCTTTGTCAAAAGGGGGGGTCAACCGATGCCAGTCAAGTTGGGTGTGTGTGGCCCAGTTAGTGGCAACGAGGGAGACTGTGGTTGGAGTCCCCTCGCTGTGTCTCTAAAAGAACCAAGATGAACAAGTCATGGCTCTCAGAGGACTTTTCTTCCCCTGGGTCAGCCAGGGGACGGGAAAGGCACGCGTATTTTTGAGAGTGCTTCATGCAAAGCATCTTTTTCTTTTTCAAAAGGGGGCTCAACCGATGCCAGTCAAGTGGGGTGTGTGTGGCCCAGTTAGTGGCAACGAGGGAGACTGTGGTTGGAGTCCCCTCGCTGTGTCTCTAAAAGAACCAAGATGAACAAGTCATGGCTCTCAGAGGACTTTTCTTCCCCTGGGTCAGCCAGGGGACGGGAAAGGCACGCGTATTTTTGAGAGTGCTTCATGCAAAGCATCTTTTTCTTTGTCAAAAGGGGGGCTCAACCGATGCCAGTCAAGTGGGGTGTGTGTGGCCCAGTTAGTGGCAACGAGGGAGACTGTGGTTGGAGTCCCCTCGCTGTGTCTCTAAAAGAACCAAGATGAACAAGTCATGGCTCTCAGAGGACTTTTCTTCCCCTGGGTCAGCCAGGGGACGGGAAAGGCACGCGTATTTTTGAGAGTGCTTCATGCAAAGCATCTTTTTCTTTTTCAAAAGGGGGCTCAACCGATGCCAGTCAAGTGGGGTGTGTGTGGCCCAGTTAGTGGCAACGAGGGAGACTGTGGTTGGAGTCCCCTCGCTGTGTCTCTAAAAGAACCAAGATGAACAAGTCATGGCTCTCAGAGGACTTTTCTTCCCCTGGGTCAGCCAGGGGACGGGAAAGGCACGCGTATTTTTGAGAGTGCTTCATGCAAAGCATCTTTTTCTTTGTCAAAAGGGGGGGTCAACCGATGCCAGTCAAGTGGGGTGTGTGTGGCCCAGTTAGTGGCAACGAGGGAGACTGTGGTTGGAGTCCCCTCGCTGTGTCTCTAAAAGAACCAAGATGAACAAGTCATGGCTCTCAGAGGACTTTTCTTCCCCTGGGTCAGCCAGGGGACGGGAAAGGCACGCGTATTTTTGAGAGTGCTTCATGCAAAGCATCTTTTTCTTTGTCAAAAGGGGGGGTCAACCGATGCCAGTCAAGTGGGGTGTGTGTGGCCCAGTTAGTGGCAACGAGGGAGACTGTGGTTGGAGTCCCCTCGCTGTGTCTCTAAAAGAACCAAGATGAACAAGTCATGGCTCTCAGAGGACTTTTCTTCCCCTGGGTCAGCCAGGGGACGGGAAAGGCACGCGTATTTTTGAGAGTGCTTCATGCAAAGCATCTTTTTCTTTTTCAAAAGGGGGCTCAACCGATGCCAGTCAAGTGGGGTGTGTGTGGCCCAGTTAGTGGCAACGAGGGAGACTGTGGTTGGAGTCCCCTCGCTGTGTCTCTAAAAGAACCAAGATGAACAAGTCATGGCTCTCAGAGGACTTTTCTTCCCCTGGGTCAGCCAGGGGACGGGAAAGGCACGCGTATTTTTGAGAGTGCTTCATGCAAAGCATCTTTTTCTTTGTCAAAAGGGGGGCTCAACCGATGCCAGTCAAGTGGGGTGTGTGTGGCCCAGTTAGTGGCAACGAGGGAGACTGTGGTTGGAGTCCCCTCGCTGTGTCTCTAAAAGAACCAAGATGAACAAGTCATGGCTCTCAGAGGACTTTTCTTCCCCTGGGTCAGCCAGGGGACGGGAAAGGCACGCGTATTTTTGAGAGTGCTTCATGCAAAGCATCTTTTTCTTTGTCAAAAGGGGGGGTCAACCGATGCCAGTCAAGTGGGGTGTGTGTGGCCCAGTTAGTGGCAACGAGGGAGACTGTGGTTGGAGTCCCCTCGCTGTGTCTCTAAAAGAACCAAGATGAACAAGTCATGGCTCTCAGAGGACTTTTCTTCCCCTGGGTCAGCCAGGGGACGGGAAAGGCACGCGTATTTTTGAGAGTGCTTCATGCAAAGCATCTTTTTCTTTTTCAAAAGGGGGCTCAACCGATGCCAGTCAAGTGGGGTGTGTGTGGCCCAGTTAGTGGCAACGAGGGAGACTGTGGTTGGAGTCCCCTCGCTGTGTCTCTAAAAGAACCAAGATGAACAAGTCATGGCTCTCAGAGGACTTTTCTTCCCCTGGGTCAGCCAGGGGACGGGAAAGGCACGCGTATTTTTGAGAGTGCTTCATGCAAAGCATCTTTTTCTTTTTCAAAAGGGGGCTCAACCGATGCCAGTCAAGTGGGGTGTGTGTGGCCCAGTTAGTGGCAACGAGGGAGACTGTGGTTGGAGTCCCCTCGCTGTGTTTTACATGCTTTTAGAAGGGCATGAAATGGCTTGGAGGTTGACTTTCATCATATGCAAACTGTTGGCTACCAAAATGCTGCCTTTCCAACAACTGTGGTTATAGGCAATGAGGAACATACTGATGAAGATGAGACGCAGATACCCGATTGGGATGACAACTTAAATATTCGGTCAGGGCAAGAAGAAACTCGGTCTGAGGGGTAGGGGAGTGCAAACACAACAATTGATGATTAAGTTCTAGATCACACCTACTGTCAACCCACAGTCAGACACTCGAGGAGGTCAACAGAGGCGGTGGAGGAGGATGCAACCGACGTCGAAGTAACCTGGCGCCTTCCTGGACACAGTCGGAGCACTGGTAGCACGTCTACAACTGCATCCTCAGCCACCACTCTGCCTCTGAGCATTATTCGGGGTGGATCAACAGGTCGCATGGCCTCTAAGCCTTGCCTAGCCAGGTCCTTTTTTGACATAGAAAAAGATCGCCCAAATTATGTGATCTGTAAAATTTGTCATGGTTCTCTTAGTAGAGGTCAAAACCTCAGCAGTTTGACAACTTCTTCCATGAATCGTCACATGAATAAATATCATATGGCCCGATGGGAAGCTCACCGTGCTGCAATGCGGCCTAGCGGAGCGAACCATCCACCGCCTGCCCCTTCCAGTGCATCCGCGCGCTCGTCATCTTCTAGGACTGTGGGGACAGCTGTCACACCTGTTTTTCCACCCACAACTTCCACCACTGTAACCGCAACAGGCAGTTTGCTTGGTAGGTCGTCAGTTGGTTTGGAAGGGGAAACAAGTGAGTGTGTACAGCTCTCTCAGACATCGATAGCACCAACTTTGGATGAAGGCAACATCATGTCTCCGCCTGCACTTTCCTCACAAAGCTGCATTTTTCCAGGGACACCCGACTCAACACCGTCTACACACAGCAGCCAGATCTCTGTCCCTCAGATGTGGTCAAATAAAAGGCCACTTCCTGCGACCCATGACAAAGCGAAGAGGTTGACTCTATCCCTCTGTAAGCTGTTGACTACAGAAATGCTGCCTTTCCGCCTAGTGGACACACAGGATTTTAGAGACCTTATGTCTGTCGCTGTGCCCCAGTACCAGATGCCTAGTCGCCACTACTTCTCTAAGAAAGGTGTGCCCGCGCTACACCAGCATGTCGCACACAACATCACCGCTTCCTTGAGAAACTCTGTGTGTGAACGGGTGCATTTCACCACCGATACTTGGACCAGTAAGCATGGACAGGGACGTTACATGTCGCTGACTGGCCACTGGGTAACTATGGTGATAGATGGTGAAGGGTCTGCTGCACAAGTCTTGCCGTCCCCACGACTTGTGTGTCAATCCTCTGTCTGTCCAAGTTCCGCCACTGCTTCTGCATCCTCCACCTCATCTGGGTCCTCCACCTCCGCCCCAAGCCTGCCTGGTCAGGCCACCAGCGTTCTCACTGCGCAGAAGGAATCACGCACCCCTCATTACTATGCTGGTAGCAGAGCGCAACGGCATCAGGCGGTCTTTAGCTTGACATGTCTTTGAAATAGGAGTCACACAGCGACTGAGTTGTGGGCAGCTCTGGAGACTGATTTTGATAAATGGTTGTCTCCACTCAACCTGCAGCCTGGTAAGGCCGTGTGCGACAATGCTGCAAACCTGGGTGCGGCCCTTCGCCTGGGCAAGGTGACACACGTGCCTTGTATGGCTCACGTGTTTAACCTTGTTGTCCAGCAATTTTTAACACACTATCCCGGCCTAGATGGCCTTCTGACCAGGGCACGGAAACTGTCTGCAGTGCTCACTTCCGCCGTTCAACCGCCGCACCTGAGCGACTTGCATCGCTCCAGAAGTCTTTCGGCCTGCCGGTTCATCGCCTGAAATGCGATGTGGCGACACGCTGGAATTCAACTCTCCACATGTTACAGCGACTGTGGCAGCACCGGCGAGCCCTGGTGCAATACGTCATGATGTATAGCCTGGGCCAACGAGATGCAGAAGTGGGGCAGATCACCCTGATGGAGTGATCTCAGATCAAGGACCTATGCACCCTTCTGCACAGTTTCGACATGGCGACGAATATGTTTAGCGCTGACAATGCCATTATCAGCATGACGATTACAGTCATTTACATGCTGGAGCACACGCTAAACACTATTCGTAGTCAGGGGGTGGGACAACAGGAAGGGGAGGAACTACAGGAGGATTCATATGCGCAAGACACAACAACATCACCAAGGTCCAGACGTTCATCATCACCAACGCGGCAGGCATGGGACCATGGGGGACAGGGATCAACAAGGGCGCATGGTAGCAGGTGAGATGTTGAGGAAGGTGCAGGAGGACATGAAGATATGGAGGACGAACTGTCCATGGACATGGAAGACTCAGCAGATGAGGGGGACCTTGGTCAAATTTCAGTTGAAAGAGGTTGGGGGGAGATGACAGAGGAAGAAAGAACGGTTAGCACCTCTATGCCACAAACACAGCGTGGACTTGGTGCGCATGGCTGCGCAAGACACATGAGTGCCTTCTTGTTGCACTACCTCCAACATGACCCTCGTATTGTCAAAATTAGAAGTGATGATGACTACTGGCTTGCCACACTATTAGATCCCCGGGACAAGTCCAAATTTTGTGACATAATTCCACCCATAGAAAGGGACGCACGTATGCAGGAGTATCAGCAGAAGCTGTTACTCGATCTTAGCTCGGCTTTTCCACCAAACAACCGTGCAGGTGAAGGGAGTGATTCTCCCAGTTGTAACTTGACAAACATGGGACGGCCTCGTCATCTTCAACAGTCTACCCGTACCAGTAGGACCGTATCTGGTGCTGGTAACAGCAATTTTATGGAATCTTTTCATAATTTTTTTAGACCCTCCTTTGCAAGGCCACCAGAGACAACAAGTCTGACACATAGTCAACGGATGGAGAGGATGATACAGGAGTATCTCCAAATGAACATCGATGCAATGACTTTGCAAATGGAGCCTTGCTCCTTTTGTGCTTCAAATCTAGAAAAATGTCAAGAGCTCTCCAGTTACGCCTCGAAGATTTTGTCGTGTCCAGCTGCCAGCGTTGTCTCTGAACGTGTCTTCAGTGCTGCTGGGTGTGTGCTGACAGATAAGCGCACGCGTCTGTCCAGTGACAATGTGGACAGACTGACGTTCATCAAAATGAACAAGTCATGGATCCAGAAGGAATTTACTACCCCTGTGTCATCCTGGGGAGAGTAAATGCTTGTGGATTTGGAATGTGCTTGATGCAAATCAAAACATCCTGTTTGCAACTAGGGCACAAGTGCTGCCACTGATAAGGTGTCTGTGTGGGGCCCAATTTTTGGAAAAAAAGGGAGACTCCGCTTGGAGTAACCCTTGCTTGCTGTGTTTTTTAAAAATGATACAAGATGAACAGATCTGAAGGCAAGATGAAGCCAACATCATGTCTCCGCCTGCACTTTTCTCACAAACCTGCATTTTTCCAGGGACACCCTACTCAACACCGTCTACAGACAGCAGCCAGATCTCTGTCCCTCAGATGTGGTCAAATAAAAGGCCACTTACTGCGACCCATGACAAAGCTAAGTGGTTGACTCTATCCCTCTGTAAGCTGTTGGCTACCGAAATGCTGCCTTTACGCGTAGTGGACACACAGGATTTTACAGACCTTATGTCTGTCGCTGTGCCCCAGTACCAGATGCCCAATCACCACTGCTTCTCCAAGAAAAGCATGCCCGCGCTACACCGGCATGTCGCACACAACATCACCACTTCCTTGAGAAAATCTGTGTGCGACAGGGTGCATTTCAACACAGATACTTGGACCAGTAAGCATAGACAGGGTCATTACATGTCACTGACTGGGCACTGGCAAACTATGGTGAGAGATGGAGAATGGTCTGCTGTACAAGTCTTGCCGTCCCCACGAGTTGTTTCAATCCTTGTTCTGTATGTAGAAGTTAATACACTGCTTCTGCCTCTTCAACCTCGTGTGGGTCCTCTACCTTTGCGCAAACCCTGTGTGGTCAGGCCACCCTTCCTTGCAACTGCGCACAAGGACTACCACACACCTCCTTACTATGCTGGCAGCAGAGCTCAATGCCATCAGGCGGTCAAAGTTTTACTTTGAAATGTATGGGAAATGTGAGTCACACCGCTATTACAGAGAATAGTAGTCAGGCAGGGTCAAAACATTAATTGAGGAACAGGAACAGAATGGGACGGCCAGGACTTAATCAGAAAACAAGCAGAGGTGAAATGCGTATCGGCCAACAAGGTACATAAACAGCAAGCAGGAAAAGTAGTCAGGTAACAAGCACACAAAATCATAAAACTGAACTGGGGGTAAAATTAACCAGAGGTTCATAGCTATGTCTGGCAGTGGTCTGCAGACAGGATGGGCATAAAAAAGGGTGTGGTGTCTTCCCATTGGTTGTAGCTGAATGATGGTATTTCATCTGTGAGATACCCACCAGCTACATTCAGCCAGAGATTCTGCATCTGTCAAGGTAATGCAGCCCAGTGGGTGAGCATAACCTGCGTCCACCTGCGCCGCTGGCATCGACTACTCTCCCATCATCAGCACTATTCATGAAAGGAACACGTTGTCACCTGGCGACCGGAGTACAAATTGACGGAGCGGACTCCATTGGTGACTTAACAGCCGTGTGCGGCAATGATGCAAACCTGGCTGCGGGCCATCCTCAGGGCAATGTGACACACGTGCCTTTTATGGCTCACGTGTTGATCCGAATTCTCCAGCAATTTTTAAAACACCATCACGGCCTACATGGCCTTGTGCAGCGGGCACGCTCGCTATGTGCTCACTTCCATCGTGCGCACACAGCAGCTCAACAACTTTCATCACTCCGGAAGTCTTAGGGTCTGGCAGTTAAACGCCGGAAATGCGATGTTCCGACACGCAGGAATTGGAATCTGCACATGTTGCAGCGTGTGTGGCAGCACCGCAGAGCCCTGCTGAAATACGGTAAGACATATAGCCTGGGATAAGTTGATCCAGAGGTGGTGCAGATCACGCTGCTGGAGTGGTGTCAGATCAAGGACCTATGCACCCTGCTACACAGTTTTGAAATGTCGACGAAGATGTTTAGCACTGGCAATGTCATTCTCAGCGTGACAATTCTGGTCATCTACATGATGGAGCACACTGTAATTATTATTCGGAGTCAGGTGTTGGGACAAGAGGAAGGGGAGGAAGTACAGGAGGAGTCATATGCGGAAGGGATAACAAGATCTACGAGGTCCAGATGGTCAGCGGCACCTATGCGGCAGTCATGGTGAGGGAGAGGGATTAACAAGGGCGCATAGTATCAGCAAAAAGTGTTGATGAAAGTGCAGGAGCCCATGAAGAAATGGAGGACGAACTGGCGATGGGCATGGAAGACTCAGCAGATGAGTGAGAGCTTGCTCACATTTCGGTTGTGCGAGGTTGTGGGTAGAGGGCAGAGGAAGGATGCACGATTCTCACCTCTCTGCCACCAACACACCAAGGACTTGGTCCTCCTGGATGCACAAGACACATGAGCGCCTTCTTGCTGCACTACCTACATGACCCTCGGATTGTATGAATTTGAAGTAATCCTGAATACTGGGTTGCCACACTGTTAGATCCCCGGTACAAGACAAAATTTGGCGAACTAATTCCTGCCATAGAAATAGACGCACGTATACAGGAGTATCTGCAGAATGTGGTACGCAATCTTAGATCTACTTTTCCACTAAACACCAGTGCTGCACAGAGTGAATCTCAACACTTTGTCATGGATAGGAGGAAATGGTCTTTTACTTGTCCACATCGGAGGGACCGAGGGATGGCTGCTGTGCTGAGATGGCGTTGAGTACGGTGTCCCTGCACAGTTGCACTTTTGGTCATATCCCAAAATGAGTTGAAAAAGGACAGATGCTGTTGGAAAGGGGAACAGGTGTGTTGGAAAGGGGAAAAAAATTTTGGTCCGTGGATTTGGTGGTTAAACAACTGTAACATTTGCTGAAGAAACAACATCTGTTACAGTGGGACTGGCAGATTTGGATAAAGTGGTATATAATCTGTGACCGCTATATAACAAAAATTAATAAGAAAAGAAAGAGAAAGGTATATATCACCTTCAGCAGTCAGTGTCCACCGTGCTCCCAGTTGGAAAAGGAGAGGTTGGCAACTTGAAGGTTTGGTGGAGGATACAGAGCTGTGTGGCTATGAAACTAATAGTAGCCTGAACCGAGTTAGACGCCATTCGGATCTGGAGACTGTGAGCCCTGTTAGCGTCACAGGGTCCACATGCCCACCCAGCCCAGGAACTCCCTGTTAACAACACAGGGGCCATTGAGTACGCTGACCGTGTGCGTAGGGGCCACACCTGTGGACAGCAGGCGCATCAGCAGCAGCAGGCCTGTTAATGCCACTGGGCTGCACAAGCAGGACTGTTAGGACAGGAGCTGGTCTTAACCGTTCTGCGTTACCAACTGTGGTGGTGGCCTGCATCCACCACCCTATCCCTGCCTACCTCTGGCCTAAAGCCGCAATGGGTTCAACACATGGAGGTGTGCTCTTTCGGAGCATAATAGAAGACTGCGCACCTCCTTGTTGGCTCCAGCCCCTTTTATAACCTGGGTCCGCCCCAAACCAGGGTGAACCACAATGCACCTCCTGGAGACAAAAGCAGAGTGACACGTCATGAGTGGCATAACTAGCGTCCTATTTGGAAACGCAACTTCAATGATGACCTCATGGCTGCCATGACCCAAACACCTCACCAGTCATCGTCTGACCATCAATAATGCGGTGACAAGTCATAGGTGTGGGCCTCTGCAAGCCATTTGGGAGGACACCTGATGCCCTGTGGTCTATATGGGACCCCCACATCAGGGCCAGGGCCAAAGAGTTCATTACCGGACCTAGTCTCTGATGCAGGAAGTGCCTGAGCATGCTCAGTAGCATGAAATACAGTCTCTGAAAAAAGACTATCAGCTTTAGCATGGTGTCTAGGCACAAAACAGGACTTAGACCCGGCACAGAATGCAAGCACCTGTGCAAAGAGGCTTTTCACACTTAGTGTGGGAGCATGCGCTGTATCCCGAAATGAAGACTTAGCGTCAGGAATGGCACAGTCAGGCTGAGCATACTCACTAGGCGAAACACTGTAATTATGCTGCAGCTGGGGTACATCGGCACACGCATGCGCACTAGCTGCCTCTCCACACTTAGACGTGGAGGGGAAATTTGTCTTGGAGATGCTGTCTATGAACAGAAGGAAAAGCTAAAGGAAGCCTGACTTTCTATCCCTCCGAATTATGAAATGCAGCAATGAATTCCATGAGTTTGCTATAACATTAGCGTAGCTAAATGTGCATGAGGGTGTGATGTAGAGGTGCTAGAAATAGCTTGTCACCAGTGGGGCACTAATGGAATACAACAGCCAGTTCTATGATGCCACAAAATGGCAGTATTTTGTGCTATCATTATAGCTTATTAAAAACAGAGCACGAGGTTGTCATGCAGAGGTGCTGCACATAGATTTGCAGTAGTGTGAATAGACAAAAGTACAATAGCCACGTTTAGGATACAACTAGGTACAGTGAGTGTTTGCTAGTATAATGGCTGAGTTTAAAAAAGTTTGAGTGTGCAATGCAGGCAGATGTCCTGCAAATATCGTTCCAATACTGTGAATTGACAAAAGTACAATAGCCACGTTTAGGATACAACTAGGTACAGTGAGTGTTTGCTAGTATAATGGCTGAGTTTAAAAAAGTTTGAGTGTGCAATGCAGGCAGACGTGCTGCAAATAACGTTCCAATACTGTGAATAGACAAAAGTACAATAGCCACGTTTAGGATACAACTAGGTACACTGAGTGTTTGCTACTATAAATGGCTGAGTTTAAAAAAGTTTGAGTGTGCAATGCAGGCAGACGTGCTGCAAATAACGTTCCAATACTGTGAATTGACAAAAGTACAATAGCCACGTTTAGGATACAACTAGGTACAGTGAGTGTTTGCTAGTATAATGGCTGAGTTTAAAAAAGTTTGAGTGTGCAATGCAGGCAGACGTGCTGCAAATAACGTTCCAATACTGTGAATAGACAAAAGTACAATAGCCACGTTTAGGATACAACTAGGTACACTGAGTGTTTGCTACTATAAATGGCTGAGTTTAAAAAAGTTTGAGTGTGCAATGCAGGCAGACGTGCTGCAAATAACGTTCCAATACTGTGAATTGACAAAAGTACAATAGCCACGTTTAGGATACAACTAGGTACACTGAGTGTTTGCTAGTATAATGGCTGAGTTTAAAAAAGTTTGAGTGTGCAATGCAGGCAGACGTGCTGCAAATAACGTTCCAATACTGTGAATTGACAAAAGTACAATAGCCACGTTTAGGATACAACTAGGTACAGTGAGTGTTTGCTAGTATAATGGCTGAGTTTAAAAAAGTTTGAGTGTGCAATGCAGGCAGACGTGCTGCAAATAACGTTCCAATACTGTGAATTGACAAAAGTACAATAGCCACGTTTAGGATACAACTAGGTACAGTGAGTGTTTGCTAGTATAATGGCTGAGTTTAAAAAAGTTTGAGTGTGCAATGCAGGCAGACGTGCTGCAAATAACGTTCCAATACTGTGAATTGACAAAAGTACAATAGCCACGTTTAGGATACAACTAGGTACAGTGAGTGTTTGCTAGTATAATGGCTGAGTTTAAAAAAGTTTGAGTGTGCAATGCAGGCAGACGTGCTGCAAATAACGTTCCAATACTGTGAATTGACAAAAGTACAATAGCCACGTTTAGGATACAACTAGGTACAGTGAGTGTTTGCTAGTATAATGGCTGAGTTTAAAAAAGTTAGAGTGTGCAATGCAGGCAGACGTGCTGCAAATATCGTTCCAATACTGTGAATAGACAAAAGTAAAATAGCCACGTTTAGGATACAACTAGGTACACTGAGTGTTTGCTAGTATAATGGCTGAGTTTAAAAAAGTTAGAGTGTGCAATGCAGGCAGACGTGCTGCAAATAACGTTCCAATACTGTGAATAGACAAAAGTACAATAGCCACGTTTAGGATACAACTAGGTACACTGAGTGTTTGCTACTATAAATGGCTGAGTTTAAAAAAGTTTGAGTGTGCAATGCAGGCAGACGTGCTGCAAATAACGTTCCAATACTGTGAATTGACAAAAGTACAATAGCCACGTTTAGGATACAACTAGGTACACTGAGTGTTTGCTACTATAAATGGCTGAGTTTAAAAAAGTTTGAGTGTGCAATGCAGGCAGACGTGCTGCAAATAACGTTCCAATACTGTGAATTGACAAAAGTACAATAGCCACGTTTAGGATACAACTAGGTACACTGAGTGTTTGCTAGTATAATGGCTGAGTTTAAAAAAGTTAGAGTGTGCAATGCAGGCAGACGTGCTGCAAATATCGTTCCAATACTGTGAATAGACAAAAGTACAATAGCCACGTTTAGGATACAACTAGGTACACTGAGTGTTTGCTACTATAAATGGCTGAGTTTAAAAAAGTTAGAGTGTGCAATGCAGGCAGACGTGCTGCAAATATCGTTCCAATACTGTGAATAGACAAAAGTACAATAGCCACGTTTAGGATACAACTAGGTACACTGAGTGTTTGCTAGTATAATGGCTTAGTAACAATGAGTTGTAGTGTGCAATGCAGGCAGACGTGCTCTGCAAATGTCTTTGCACTAGTGGGACTATAGCAAAGTCCAATAGCCACGTTTAGGATGCCACTAGGTACACTGAGTGTTTGCTAGTAAAATTGCTTAGTTTAAAAAAGTTGGAGTGTGCAATGCAGGCAGATGTGCTCTGCTAATATCTTTGCACTAGTGGGACTATAGCAAAGTCCAATAGCCACGTATAGGATGCCACTAGGTACACTGAGTGTTTGCTAGTATAATGGCTTAGTTAAAATGAGTTTGAGTGTGCAATGCAGGCAGACGCGCTATGCAAATGTCTTTGCACTAGTGGGACTATAGCAAAGTCCAATAGCCACGTATAGGATGCCACTAGGTACACTGAGTGTTTGCTAGTATAATGGCTTGGTTTTAATGAGTTGGAGTGTGCAATGCAGGCAGACGCGCTCTGCAAATGTCTTTGCACTAGTGGGACTATAGCAAAGTCCAATAGCCACGTATAGGATGCCACTAGGTACACTGAGTGTTTGCTAGTATAATGGCTTGGTTAGAATGAGTTGTAGTGTGCAATGCAGGCAGATGTGCTCTGCTAATGTCTTTGCACTAGTGGGACTATAGCAAAGTCCAATAGCCACGTATAGGATGCCACTAGGTACACTGAGTGTTTGCTAGTATAATGGCTGAGTTTAAAAAAGTTAGAGTGTGCAATGCAGGCAGACGTGCTGCAAATATCGTTCCAATACTGTGAATAGACAAAAGTACAATAGCCACGTTTAGGATACAACTAGGTACACTGAGTGTTTGCTACTATAAATGGCTGAGTTTAAAAAAGTTTGAGTGTGCAATGCAGGCAGACGTGCTGCAAATAACGTTCCAATACTGTGAATTGACAAAAGTACAATAGCCACGTTTAGGATACAACTAGGTACACTGAGTGTTTGCTACTATAAATGGCTGAGTTTAAAAAAGTTAGAGTGTGCAATGCAGGCAGACGTGCTGCAAATATCGTTCCAATACTGTGAATAGACAAAAGTACAATAGCCACGTTTAGGATACAACTAGGTACACTGAGTGTTTGCTAGTATAATGGCTTAGTAACAATGAGTTGTAGTGTGCAATGCAGGCAGACGTGCTCTGCAAATGTCTTTGCACTAGTGGGACTATAGCAAAGTCCAATAGCCACGTTTAGGATGCCACTAGGTACACTGAGTGTTTGCTAGTAAAATTGCTTAGTTTAAAAAAGTTGGAGTGTGCAATGCAGGCAGATGTGCTCTGCTAATATCTTTGCACTAGTGGGACTATAGCAAAGTCCAATAGCCACGTATAGGATGCCACTAGGTACACTGAGTGTTTGCTAGTATAATGGCTTAGTTAAAATGAGTTTGAGTGTGCAATGCAGGCAGACGCGCTATGCAAATGTCTTTGCACTAGTGGGACTATAGCAAAGTCCAATAGCCACGTATAGGATGCCACTAGGTACACTGAGTGTTTGCTAGTATAATGGCTTGGTTTTAATGAGTTGGAGTGTGCAATGCAGGCAGACGCGCTCTGCAAATGTCTTTGCACTAGTGGGACTATAGCAAAGTCCAATAGCCACGTATAGGATGCCACTAGGTACACTGAGTGTTTGCTAGTATAATGGCTTGGTTAGAATGAGTTGTAGTGTGCAATGCAGGCAGATGTGCTCTGCTAATGTCTTTGCACTAGTGGGACTATAGCAAAGTCCAATAGCCACGTATAGGATGCCACTAGGTACACTGAGTGTTTGCTAGTATAATGGCTTAGTTAAAATGAGTTTGAGTGTGCAATGCAGGCAGACGCGCTATGCAAATGTCTTTGCACTAGTGGGACTATAGCAAAGTCCAATAGCCACGTATAGGATGCCACTAGGTACACTGAGTGTTTGCTAGTATAATGGCTTGGTTAGAATGAGTTGTAGTGTGCAATGCAGGCAGATGTGCTCTGCTAATGTCTTTGCACTAGTGGGACTATAGCAAAGTCCAATAGCCACGTATAGGATGCCACTAGGTACACTGAGTGTTTGCTAGTATAATGGCTTAGTTAAAATGAGTTTGAGTGTGCAATGCCGGCAGACGCGCTATGCAAATGTCTTTGCACTAGTGGGACTATAGCAAAGTCCAATAGCCACGTATAGGATGCCACTAGGTACACTGAGTGTTTGCTAGTATAATGGCTTGGTTTTAATGAGTTGGAGTGTGCAATGCAGGCAGACGCGCTCTGCAAATGTCTTTGCACTAGTGGGACTATAGCAAAGTCCAATAGCCACGTATAGGATGCCACTAGGTACACTGAGTGTTTGCTAGTATAATGGCTTGGTTAGAATGAGTTGTAGTGTGCAATGCAGGCAGACGCGCTCTGCAAATGTCTTTGCACTAGTGGGACTATAGCAAAGTCCAATAGCCACGTATAGGATGCCACTAGGTACACTGAGTGTTTGCTAGTATAATGGCTTGGTTAGAATGAGTTGTAGTGTGCAATGCAGGCAGACGCGCTCTGCAAATGTCTTTGCACTAGTGGGACTATAGCAAAGTCCAATAGCCACGTATAGGATGCCACTAGGTACACTGAGTGTTTGCTAGTATAATGGCTTAGTTATCAGTTGGAGTGTGCAGAGGACAAGAGGGTACAGTGGCAGGATTGTGGTGCTCTGGGTAGAGGAATGGAAGCCTGCCTTTCTATTCCCTCCTAATGGTGAAATGCAGGTAGGAAATCCCTGACCTGGGCTACACAGACGCTGTTGCTGTTTGCAGGACCTGTCACCTATGGCTCTCTGACCCTGCCGGTTGGAGCCCTTAAAAGGACTGCTATAAAGTGCTCTCCCTAAGCTGTCTAACGCTGTGTATGCAGCGCATACAGCTGTATCGGCTATAGGACTCAGGAAGACGGAGCTGCGACAGTGATGTCTGACACCAAAGACGCAGAAGGCAGATAATGGCGTCCGTGAAGAAAATGTCCGGTTTTATAATGCAGGGACATGTGACATGCAGATCCTATCACACATGCCGTTGCTTCTCTGGCTCAAAGTCCACTTAGCTGTGTGTGTGTCTGGGATTGGCTGACATGCTGGCCCGCCCCACAAGACGCGCGCGCTTAGGGAAGGAAGACAAGAAAAAAAAAAAAAAAAAATGGCGATCGCCATTATAGAAACAGCAGTGATCTGAAGGCGCTGTTCACGCACACTATACACTGAAATGTGATAATAGTTTGATTCACAGAGTGACTTACACTATTACAGCAGAAACCAAGCTATGATTTAGCTGTTTTTTGGCTGCTAGAACCGTTCTCGAACGTTTCTAGAACTACCGAGCTTTTGCAAAAAGCTCGAGTTCTAGTTCGATCTAGAACATGCCCCAAAATCACTCGAGCCGCGAACTGGAGAACCACGAACCACGAACCGCGCTCAACTCTATTGCTGTGTTCTGCCGGGTGGGGTTGCCCAAGGAGATCCTTACGGATCAGGGGACCCCATTCATGTCTAAAGTGACCAAAGAGCTGTGCCGGCTACTCCAGATCAAGCAGTTGCGTACGTCTGTGTATCATCCTCAGACGGATGGGTTAGTAGAACGATTCAATAAAACCCTGAAAACCATGCTAAAAAGGGTGATCTCCAAAGACGGGAAAGACTGGGATATGATGCTTCCCTATTTGATGTTTGCCATCCGTGAGGTGCCACAGGCATCCACGGGGTTTTCGCCTTTTGAGTTGTTATACGGGCGACATCCCCGAGGATTGTTGGACCTGGCAAAGGAAACATGGGAGCAAGAGCCCACCCCCCATAAAAGTGTGATTGAACACATTTTAGGAATGCAGAACCGCATAAGCGCGGTCATGCCAATTGTAAAGGAGCATTTACAGGAGGCTCAGGCCGCGCAAAGCGGCCGCTACAATAGACAAGCCACCGTGCGGACCTTTAAACCCGGGGATCGGGTGTTGGTATTAATCCCCACGGCGGAGAGTAAATTCCTGGCTCAGTGGCAAGGCCCCTACGAGATAAAGGAAAGAGTCGGGGTGGTCAACTATAAAGTATTGCAGCCCGGTAGGCGGAAACCTGAACAAATATACCATGTCAACCTATTAAAACCGTGGCAGGATCGGGAAAGCCTGATGGTTGAGTTTCCCCCATCTCCCTCCTCTTCTCGTCGTTCACTCCCGGCTTCAACGACCTCCGGAGAGGACGAACCGGAAGTAAGGATCGGAGAAGCCCTCTCCAAGCAACAGAGGCGAGAGGCCAGACGACTGGTTCAGCAGAACCCCGATGTCTTCTCCGAGTTGCCGGGTAGGACCAGTCTGATACGACATGACATTGTCACCGAGCCTCACCGGAAGGTACGCCTGAAGTCATACCGCGTGCCGGAGGCTCGAAGACAAGCCATATCAGAGGAAGTGAAGACAATGCTACGCCTGGGGGTCATCGAAAAATCCCGGAGTGAATGGGCTAGTCCCATTGTCCTAATACCAAAACCCGATGGCTCCTTAAGGTTCTGCAATGACTTCCGGAGATTGAACGAAATATCCAAGTTCGATCTCTACCCCATGCCCCGGGTGGATGAGCTGATTGATAGGCTGGGACAGGCGCGATATTTTACCACGCTCGACCTGACCAAGGGGTACTGGCAGGTGCCACTGACGGAGTCCGCCAAGGAGAAAACCGCTTTTGTTACGCCGGAGGGTCTCTTCCACTATGTTGTCTTGCCTTTTGGGTTACATGGCGCTCCGGCCACGTTCCAGAGGTTGATGGACTTGGTGCTGGAACCTCACCAGGCGTATGCATCAGCGTACCTTGATGACATCATTATTTACAGCTCCGATTGGCAGACCCACTTGGAACAGGTACAAGCGGTGGTGGACGCGCTTCGAACAGCCGGATTGACAGCCAATCCCAAGAAATGTGCGTTGGGACTCACGGAAGCCCGCTACTTGGGCTACGTGATAGGCCAAGGGGTGATTAAGCCCCAAATTAACAAGGTTGAGATGATCCAGAAGTGGCCTAGACCCCTGACCACGAAGCAGGTTAGGGCCTTCCTGGGTATCGTGGGGTACTACAGGAGGTTTGTAATGGATTTTGCGGGACTATCAGCCCCCTTGACGGACCTTCTCAAAGGTAAGAAGTCCGTCATGGTGCGGTGGACTCCGCAGGCCGAGGACTCCTTCCGGGCCCTGAAGGAGGTCCTGTGCGGACAGCCCGTTCTGGTCAACCCTGATTTCCGGAAGGAGTTCATTGTACAGACTGACGCCTCGGAGGTCGGCCTGGGGGCAGTGCTGTCTCAGGTGGTTCAGGGGGAGGAACACCCCGTCACCTTCTTGAGTAGGAAGCTCACCCCTCCTGAGCGGAATTATAGCGTAGTGGAGAAGGAGTGCCTGGCGATCAAGTGGGCCTTGGAGTCCCTACGCTATTACCTGCTGGGACGGCAGTTTCGCTTGGTGACTGATCACTCTCCGCTGGTCTGGATGAGGTCCGCCAAGGAACGGAATGCCCGGGTTACCCGGTGGTTCCTTTCTCTGCAGAACTTCCGGTTTACGGTTGAACACCGGGCCGGTAGGTTGCAGGGCAACGCCGATGCCTTGTCCCGCGGCCCGTGTTTGATGGCTGGAGTTCAACCCCGCACGCTTGAACTGAGGGGGGGGGTATGTGAGACTGTGACCGGGGTTATCTATGACGGCCGGTATGTCTCGCCCAGGTTGTGCTCACTCCATGATAGAAAGTAAATCCACTATAGGGTTAATGCTGTTTCCCTACAGGCTTAAGGAAGGGTTAAAAGGAAACAGGAACGAGGGCAGGTGTGCCGGATGTGGGGAGTGATCACAACTCCCTGGGTTCTCTGCTGGAGAGACATGTATATTGCTGTGGACGTTTGTTTGGACATTAAACACCGTGTGCTGTGAACCTTACTGCCTGGATCCCGTGTCTTCTGCTGCGCAGCCGACCGTGCTACCTCACAACACATACACACCACCCATCCAGAGTTCTGTCCTCCCCTCTGACGACGCGGCGCGCATGCACAGACGCGCGTCCGCGTCACCGCTGACGTCACGCGCAAATGCGCAGTGATGCACATCGCCCGAACCAGGAAGTGCCAGCCATCCTTTAAATGGTCGCTCCTCAGCACACCACATGCCACACGCCTCCTTCCTGCTCCTCTGGGACCCTGTCCCCATGCCATATGCCCTACAGGTAAAACCCTATTTCATCATATACTCTGCTATATATTTACATGGTTACTCAACCAATTGTCCCAATAATTTAACAGCACTTCAATATCATATTTCAACCAACTTTGAACATTTATTGTCAAGGACTTTTTTCTGCCCTGTTTGAGCCCTGAGGGACTGTATGACCAGTGCGCGCCCTCCTGCTTGGCACCCATGCTCCTCATCAGGGCGCATCTAATCGCACCAGTATGATGCGTGATTGCGCCCCCATGGGGATTATTTTGTAAATGTTGGGTGACCATAAGCGGCAGTGCGCGCCACTATGGGATCATACATCTTGTTAGGGGTTCAAGGGGATCTTGGAATGATGTAATAATTATGTGGAGGTATATATGAAGTGGCTGTCCCCTTGTGGGACTATATGATCACTATATGATCACTATTGCTGTCTTTTTAGTCACTAAATTAATTATATTGATATGTTTGTGATATTGATATGTCATTTCTTCCTCTCCTGATATTTGGTGAATAAAGGGAATTTTTTGGACTACATGAGATATTTGATTGAGAGTGGTTACCATTCTCAGACAAATATCGGTATCCTTATAGTTTGACATACATAACAGCAATTAATGGCATGGTGAGGTACAATTTATAAACTTTATATGGCTGTTTTAACTATTTAGGGATTTCTTCCTGGTTGTGGTGCGTGGTTCCTTGCATTAAGCTTTGATATGGTGATAAGTTGCTAATATGGTGAACTGACTATGTTTCCATCAATTAAGACATCTGCATGCATGTAATCACGAAGTGCGAGCTTGCCCTGTTATAATAAAGCCGTGCCTGGCAAGCCGACTTATCTGGCCGCTCTGCGCAGCCTGGTTTGATTTGTGCGGCGCGATCTATCATGGAGATTTAGATGAGTACACTGTGCTGACTGATTGGCCGCTCCGTGCATTCGGATTTGATGGATGTGCGGCGCGACCTATCACGGTGTCTTGAGTCTCCATGTGGGTTATGACGCCTGTGCGTCCTCTGCAGTCATGGAGACGCTGCACTTAGCGAACTTTGATTCGCTGAGCTGTAGGTTAGGTCACTGACGAGGGGCGTGCCTCGTCAGGATGACGCCGACATCCATTTGGATGTATGTTTAAAGCGTCTCTACGACTGCGGGGACGCCGCACCGGGTGGCTGCTTGAATCTGATTTTGATTGCCTCGCACGCCATGCCATGGTGGGTGTGATTTGATCTATCACATGATCGTTAATTGTGCTCGTAGCACTGGCGTCCCTGCCTCGGGTATTACCATGGTAATCTATAAACAGGACCCATGTGACTGATGATGCGGGTGACCATGTGACCATATCAGGAAGTGATTAACATCACCATGGCAACTTGTAAACTCTATTCTTGGGACTGATGATGCAATGGATCATGTGACTATACCAGGAAGTGACTAACATTGCTATGGTAACCTATAAACTTTTGTCATGTGACTGGTGATGTAATTGATCATGTGATCGCACCAGGAAGTGACTAATATAGTGCTTTTAAGTACAGCCTCCCTGATTGGTTCTTTTTGGCAGCAATTTTTGCCTGGCTTAATCTTATTGGTCTTTAGGGGTATTTAAGCTGCGGTGTCTCCCACTCCGGTCACGCTCCTTGAAAAAGCAACAGGGCGAAACACGTGTCGGAGTGAGGGGTCACAGACGGTCTTATTACCACCTACTATACTGGTAAATATAGTATCAGCATCATGTGTTTTTGCCTTCCTATTTATAATTATAAGGGTATGCTGTTTTCCTGAGGTTAGCTGTAACCCATTAATGATTATATCATCTATTTATTGATTATTTATTGTGGGTGCTCCTCTTGATTTATTATTTTTTCAGCATATTAAATGTGGAATTTTTTAGGCATTTTATCCATGTAAAACAGTTGATATGTAGGTAATTGGTATTTTAGTCCCTGTATAATTTGATGCTTATGGGACTCCATTAATAATAATTTTTCTGTCTGTGGCCCTTTATGATTCTATCTATTACATAGTACTTTCTTCCTTGCTGTATATTTATGTATTTTAATATTTATTAATAAAATATTGTTTTTAAACTCTTTAACATTGTCACTTCTTCATTGAACGTATATATTTACATGCTCTGCTTTAAACTGTATACTTATATTTGGTTCCTCTTGATACAGCCACTGTACAGTCTCTTATCCCCCTTTTTTCCTCAGGCACTGTCACGCTTCCCGGTCCCCTGGTCCCGCTCTCCGGTCCCCGTGGCCCGCTCCCCACTCCCCGGCGGCGTCCCCTGCTCACCACCCCGGTCCCGGCCTCCTCTTCTCCGCCTGCGGCATCCATGCGTCCAGCTCCCCGCTCCCGGCGCTCCTCTGCGACGTGGGACTCCCAGCCGGGCACCTCTGCTTCCTCTGCACCACTCCATTGACTGGCTTCTGGTACTCGGGCCTCGCGCATGCGCATTAGGGCGCGCGCGCGGTCATTGACCCTTTCTTAAAGGGCCAGCACCTAGAAACAGGAAATTGCATAGACAGGTACAGGGTATATTAAGATTCACTTTCCTGGTGGGCGGGGCCTGTTCTACGTGTTTAGCAAGCTAGTGTTCAGGTCCCCGTATTGCTTTGCCTTGTATTAACCCTGTCCTGTCTCGTAGAGCCTGTCCTGCCACGCCAGCCGCTCCGAACCAAGTCCATCCCTGGACCCTGACGGTGACTTCGGCGGATGTTCCACCACCTCTGCAGCTCCGCCAGTCTCCAGTCCCTGGCTCCGTTCGGTGACCCGTTCCATCGCTCAGCAGGTTCCGGATCCCGCCTGACCCTACAACCCGGCCTCGGACCCTGAGCTTCGTCACCCGGGCTACCGTCCTGTACCTCGTGTGCTCAGCGCCAATCCACCTTTCCTGCTCCTCTACGGACTGTCCAGCTACCTATAGTGCTTCGGCTACCGTGCATCAGGACCCTCTGGCGGGGTGACCGGCCTGGCTGCCTCCTCAGGGGAAATCGGTGTACGGCCCAGTGCTTCCACCACCCGGTCGTAACAGGCACCTCCTCTACCTCTGCACTAGCTTCTTGCTTCTCCCTGACTGAGTATGTTGTGTTCTCTCATGTGAAGTCATGTCTCCCATAAGATAATTGTACATCATTTATGCTCGATTCTGACACAAACCTAGTCATTGCCATCCATACGTCTGTTCATGCCTATTTCACACTGGTTGGTAACCATATTACAATGCCTCCCTACTAGCTTATCCATTGTCTAGTCGGATACCTCCTCCTGGTTTCTGCCTCCTGGACGCATATTATTACAATGATGCCTATTCCAATGTTATTGGTCTCACTATCTGTGATTACTCACTAAGATGCTGATCATATGATACCATCCCCCTACTATCAGACGGTTTGCCCACATTTACATGTTATACCCAGTTAACATTGTCACTCATTTAACTATTAGTATATCTTTGTTTTACGGTTATACCAGCGCATGCTTGTGTTTACTTTACGTCTTTTTATACTATACCTGAAGTGCTAAATTATTCCTCTTCTTCATTTAGCGAACTACGCCTGAAAAGTAAAAACGCCCTACCCATGGTAAAATCCGCGGACGTCTAACTCGTCCATATTCAATGGTCTCTCATAAAACGTGTGTATATACATTATCTGTAAATATGTAAATTTTTGTTATAATGTGTCACTTTTGGTGTGTAAATAATCTCTATCATTTCTTATAGGCAAGACCTTGACAAAGGCCTAACACAGGCCGAAACGTTGGCTTGCCTTTGCTCTATTGGTAGTGGCATTTTTTCTTTTTGCTTACAATCCACAAATAAAAACTTTTTGCATTATCTTTGTATATGACTGAGTGCTTGGGATTTATCACAGTATCTGTAGATTGTTTCCTTTAAAGCACCTCCCCTATATAACAGTTGAGCCCAGCTTTACTCCTACTATCAGCTCCACTATCATTCCTGGCCACCAGAGGGAGCTTCAAAACAGCACCCACACAGACGACATTCACAACAGTAACTGCTGGCTGATACCACTTATACCCTCACACCAAGGATATATATGATGCTTCTATTCCTTAAAAATAACACTTTTATTTGATCACAGAATTAAAAGCACAAATACATACATACAAAAGGGCACAACAGGGCAGAGAAAAGTATAACAGTGACTCCCACAGATTGGGGGAGGGTGGAGGGGCCTGCTGGGTCCCTTTAATTACTCAATCAAAATTACTGGTCTGTATACAGGTCACTTCACTCCAAGACTGACATATATATATATATATATATATATATATATATATATATATATATATTTTATATTTTTAGTGGAAAGCATGTTTAACTGTCATTAACAATGTGCTGCAGGTTAGTGACCTGCTGACTACACATGAAATCCACAGTGCAAAAAGTGCCAAAGTCACGAGCAGATCAAAAAATATCCATAATAAGCAGTTTGTGACCTGCTAGCTGCACATAAATTCACAGCAGAACATAACCAACAGCGTCATTTACCTCCAGGGTGCACAGGGAGTGGAGGAGTCTGCGCCTTCAGGCTCCTCAGAGGTTAATTAACCATATACAGTTGTATCACTTAATGTGCGCAAAATATACACTCACTGCGCCCCTGTAATCAACATTGACTGTCATTAACAATGTGCTGCAGGTTTGTGACCTGCTGGCTACACATGAAATCCACAGTGCAAATAGTACCAAAGTCACGAGCAGATCAAAAAATACCCATAATATATTCTACAAGCAGTCTGTGACCTGCTAGCTGTACATAAATTCACAGCACAACATAATGCCCAGGTCTAAAGTAGATCAAAGAGTAAACATGGCGTGTACTACAGACCTGAACCAGATGATTGCGGCTCCCACCCCACCGCGCCTTAACACGTTTCTCCACTTGGGCTTCGTCAGAAGGCAGGTACATGATGTGATCCTAAGAGTATTGGAACAAAAATGTGGTTTATGTGGTTATATGAGTAACTGCTGGCTGACTGGAAACCACCTAAGTGTATTGTGTAAGTGAAAACCAGTCGTTAACCTCTTCTTACCCGGGATGAGCACTGCATCTTAAGTCAGATGCAATACACTGTGGCGACTGAAGCCTCAGGGGGCCACACTATTAGTTTGATTCCCAAGCAAATGGTCACTGGCTCGATCGAGGAGCCGCTTTGAAGAAGATTTCCCATTTCCCAAAAAAAAGTGAAACTCCATCATCCACCTCATCTATAGTGATTTTTCGCCCAAGAAAATTACTGAAATGTATCATGTGAGTGCAAATACAATGGGAAAAATACACAAGGAATTTAATCCATCCATTCAAAAGCCACGAGGTGGACGTCCAGGCAAAATAACAGTCATCAAGTCAGCTCATCACAAGGTCTATCAGTTCTGGCGCGACAAACACGGTAATGGAAGTGGCTCATATGCTTCATAAAAGTGATATCACAGACATCCATGCAAGCACCATGCAATACATGTCACACAAGTCTGGAATGGTGACCTGAAAAAAGGTGAAGAAGCCTCGGCTTCAATATCTTTATAAGAAGCATTGGCTTGTGATGGGCGAGCATGCAAAGCACTGCTTGTTACTCGATCAAGCATTAAGGTTCTCAATCAAATAATTAGCAGTGCCGAACATCGCGTGGTGCTCAAGTGCTTGGGGTACAGTGAAAGCAGCTTTCGGGCAGAGGATAGTGACAGGACAGAGTGGCAAAGAAAAAGAAAAGGGCAAAGTGACATGACACAGTGGCAGGGCCGAGTGACAGGGCAGAATGACAAGACAGAGTGGCAGGGCAGGATAGAATGAGAAGGCAGAGTTGCAAGGGCAGAGTGGCAGTGCAGTGTGACAGGGCAAAGTAGAGTGACAGGGCAGATTGGTGAGGCAGAGCAGAGTGGCAGGGCAGAGTGGCATGGCAGAACAGAGTGGCAGGGCAGAGTGTCAGGGCATAGTGACAGTCCAGAGTGTCAGGAAAGAGTGGCAGGGAAGAGTGGCAGGGCAGAGCAGAGTGACTGGGCAGATTGGCAAGACACAGTGAAAGGACAGAGTGTCAGGGCATAGTTACAGGGCAAAGTGACAGGGCAGAAAGACAGACAGCAGAATGACAGGGCAGAGCAGAGTGACAGGGCAGATTAGTAGGGCACAGTGAAAGGGCAGAGTGACAAAGAAGAATGACAGAGCAGAGTGGCAGGGGAGAGCAGAGTGACTTTCATGGGTGTCTCACGCTTTACAGACAGTCCTGTGGTTCCTGACTACAGAAGGTCACAGCGTTTGACTATACAAGCTGCTACCTGACTTTCCCTTTTTCCCTGCTTGGGAAGACTAACTATCTCTGTGGATTTCCTCACCTTTCAGCTGTTAATCATAAGCACTTCCCTTTTTGTCTTTAAATACTCCCATGCGCCTTGCTCTTTGTTGGTCATAGATTTTAAAGCCTTTTACAAGTCTTGAGTGCAAGCAGTTAGCTTGTATTCATGCGGAGAAGCTTTGTTGTTGTAATTCCTCTCTTTGAGTCATCTAGAGATAATTTATTTGTATACTTTACCCTGTGTTTATTCCCCATGTGTTCTTTAGTACTTAGTGGGGTTGACAAAGCATTCATCCCATCCATTCCCTACCTAGGGCCCAGCTCAGGGTTAGTAAGGGTGAGGTATCCTGCTTGGTGCACAGGTGCGGAACCTATCTAGGGTGGTGAGGGAAGGCAGGGGCCAGCGATATGTATGGTCAGGGGTCACCATCTCCCCCTTCTCTAGCCACAGGGTTTCCCTTTCCTTTTGCCATTCACTTGGCACTTGCCTGTACCTAGCATGACAGTGACAGGACAGATTGGCAGGACAGAGTGAAAGAACAGAGTGACAAGGTAGAGTTAAAAAGAAGAGCAGGGCAGAGCAGAGTGGCAGGGCTGAGTGACAGGGCAGAAAGATAGGTCAAAATGGAAGGGCAGAGCAGAGTGACAGGCAGATTGGCTGGGCAAAGTGAAAGTGCAGATTGGCAGGGCAGAAAAGAGTGGCAAGGCTGAGTGGCATTGCAGAGTAACAGGGAAGAGTGCCATTACAAAGAAAAAAGGGGCAAGAAAGTGTCAGGGAAGAGCAGACTGAAAGGGCAGAGTGGCAGGGCAGAGTGATAGGATAGAGTGGAAGGGCAGAGTGATGAGGCAGAGTGATGAGGCAGAGTGATGGGGCAGACTGACAGGGCAGCAAGGCAGGACAGAGTGGTAGGGCAGGGCAGAGTGAAAGGGCAGAGTGATAGGGCAAAAAAACAAGGTAGACTGGCAGTGCAGAGCAGAGTGACAGGGCAGAGAGGTAGAGTAGAGTAGCAGAGCCAAGTATCAGAGCAGAGCAAAGTGGCGAGTTAGAATGAAAGGCAGAGTATCACGCCAGAGCACAGTGACAGGGCAGAATGACAGGCCCAAGTGAAAGGGCAGAGTGGCAGGGCAGAACAGAGTGGCAAGGCAGAGCACAGTGAAAGGGCAAAGTGGCAGGGGAGAGTGATGGGGCAAATTGACAGGGCACAATGTCAGGGCACAGAGTGGTAGATTAGAGAAGAGTGACAGAGCAGAGTGGCAGGGCAGAGTGGCAGGGCAGAGCACAGCGATAGGGCAGAGTGGTAGTGTGAAGCCCCGCTCACCTTCAGGTCACCTCAGGGTCTCCAGGGACTTCACGTGCTGGGAATCTTCCGACAACAGGTAGGTCAGGTTAACTTCAATAGGAATCGTGACGCTACTCTTGGTAATTGCGGTCAGGGGCGACCGCCACTGCAGTTTAGGGAGTGTCTGGGGCTGATGGTAAATGCAGTCTGATGTTATGGCCTCCCGAGAGTGAAGCTGGCCCCAGGGGCTCAGTGTAAGTGTGTAGTACCAAAAGTCGCAGAAGAACTCACACACAGGCAGCAATGTCTTTCAGGGTTTTTACTCACTTTTCTGATGGTATTGTGAGACAACCTGGGCGATGCTATGATAAACCAGGTGGAACCAGGTATCCTTCAGGCTGATCCAGGGGTGACTGCTGACTCGCCTTCCTAGCCCTTCTTGTTTGGGGTGACCCCTGACTTGTAGTACTGCGGGAATCACCCAGGGAAGTCGCTACTGCCGTTCCCCCCTTTCTGGCCCATTTGCTGACAGCGTGGACCAAGTAATGCTGGATGCTTGCCTTCTTTTACTTATGGGCCCCCTCATGGCTGTTGATGTTGTGGACTCTGTGTGGTTCGGTGAGGTACATCCAGCACCCTCACCAGCAGGTTTAGCAGGCTGAGTAGATGGGTTCCTGCTCTGGGGACCTATTTCCCTGTGCGGGCCTGGCCTACCAGTAGTCCCCTTACTCAGCCACCTCTTCACTGGGTGGTTTTCAGGCAGCCCTACTTGGTAGCCGCTCTCCCCCGCCAGCAGCCACTACAGGTGCAGGGTCTGACAGTGTCCTGCTCTTTTGCTCTACACCTCAGACGTGGCTGCTCCACTCCTACTCCTCTGACTGCCACTGCACACTCCCTAGCTTCCAGTCCCAACACTAGCTGGGATGCGAGGGCTACGCTCCCTTCCTGGGTATGCCCAGGGGTCCGCTCTAAGCTGTGTGTGTGTCCTGGTTACTACATGTCTGTGTATGTCCACACCCTAGTCAGCCTTTGGGATTACCTGTTTGTACTGACCCAGCATGGGTGCAATACTCAGTGGTGCCTGACCAGTTCAGGGGCACAACAGTAGGGCAAAGCAGAGTAGCAAGGCAGAGTGATAGGGTAGAGTGGCAGGGCAGAGTGTAAGGTCAGAGTGGCAGGGTAGAGTGGCAAGGCAGAGTTTCAGGGCATAGATATGTTAAGATGTAGCAGAGTAAAGACAGCTGTAGCATCTCCAACTGTCTGTTCTCTGTTATATCTGACTGTCTCTGCTTTTCTACATCTGAATGAGACATTCTGATGTTGTAGAATAAAGACTGATGGAGTGTCTCCATCTGGACCATCTCTGTTCTGCTTCATCTGACCGCCTCAGCTCTGCTACAGCTGAGTGAGATGGGGATTTTAGATAAATCCCCATCATTCTATTTATCTATTTATCGAGACCTGTATGTTGCTTTCAATTTTCCTGCATATAAAGGCACTGATGGCATCTGAGGACCTCATTGAATTTGTGGATATGAAAATGCATTATGTTTCCGGATGAATTGTCTGTTTCAATTATATTCATCAATTATTGTATTATTATGTATTTATTGTCTGCACTTTTGTTCTGTACAATTGCATGTACCTGAAGTTCCCTCTGCATTATATCTGTGCACTCTGCTGCTTGTGCGCGTGCGCGCACGCTCGCCCTCCCGCCGCCCTCACTCTCCGGCGTCCTTAGGGTCTCTGCGCGTCCGCTGTCGTTATGGTATTCCCATGCCGCCCGCGCGTGCATGGACCACCTGGACCTCCGGATCAGTGGTGTGGGGCGGCGGTGACCGTATGCACATGCGCCGCTCAAATCAGCAGGCTGATGCATGCTTGTGTGATGCGATGACTACCCAGGTGGCCTGTATTACTCAATCAGGCAGTTGATTTATAGCAGCCCACAGCACATCCTGGTACTACAGTCTTTCTATTCCACTGATGAAGCTAGTGTTTACCTCACTCATGTGAAACGTACGTAGGGTGGTTCCAGGTTCCAGGATCCAATACTAGCTGACTGCAGTGCCTGTGTTTTCCTGCTATTAGACTTTGCTGGTATGTGTACAGTCATGGCCAAAAGTTTTGAGAATGACACCAAAATTATATTTTCACATGATCTGTTTCCCTCTGGTTTTTAATTGTGTTTGTCTGATGGTTACATCACATACAGAAATATAATTGCAATCATATTATGAGTACCAAAAGGTTATATTGACAGTTAGAATGAGTTAATGCAGCAAGTCAATATTTGCAGTGTTGACCCTTCTTCTTCAGGACGTCTGCAATTCCCCCTGGCATGCTCTCAATCAACTTCTGGATCAAATCCTGACTGATAGCTGTCCATTCTTGCATAAGCAATGCTTGCATTTTGCCAGAATTTGTTGGTTTTTGTTTGTCCACCCGTCTCTTGATGATTGCCCACAAGTTCTCAATGGGATTAAGATCTGGGGAGTTTCCAGGCGGTGGACCCAAAATCTCTATGTTTTGTTCCATGAGCCATTTAGTGATCACCTTTGCTTTATGGCAAGGTGCTCCATCATGCTGGAAAAGGCATTGTTGGGCGCCAAACAACTGCTCTTGGACAGTTGGGAGAAGTTGCTCTTGGAGGACATTCTGGTACCATTCTTTATTCATGGCTGTGTTTTTAGGCAAGACTGTCAGTGAGCCGATTCCCTTGGCTGAGAAGCAACCCCACACATGAATCGTTTCAGTATGCTTAACAGTTGGCATGAGACAAGACTGGTGGTAGCGCTCACCTCTTCTTCTCCTAATAAGCTGTTTTCCAGATGTCCCAAACAATCAAAAAGGGGATTCATCTGAGAAAATCACTTTACCCCAGTCCTCAGCAGTCCACTCCCTGTACCTTTTGCAGAATATCAGTCGATCCATGATGTTTTTTTCTGTTGAGAAGTGGCTTCTTTGCTGCCCTCCTTGAAACCAGGCCTTGCTCAAGTAGTCTCCGCCTCACAGTGCGTGCAGAAGCACTCACACCAGCTTGCTGCCATTGCTGAGCTAGCTCGGCACTGCTGGTAGTCCGATCCCGCAGCTGAAACAGTTTTAAGATACAGTCCTGGCGTTTGCTGGTCCTTCTTGGGCGCCCTGGAGCGTTTTTGGCAACAATGGAAGCTCTCTCCTTGAAGTTCTTGATGATGCGACAGATTGTTAACTGAGGTGCAATCTTTGTAGCTGCGATACTCTTCCCTGTTAGGCCATTTTTGTGCAGAGCAATGATGGCTGCACGTGTTTCTTTAGAGACAACCATGGTTAACTGAAGAGAAACAATGATACCAAGCACCAGCCTCCTTTAAAGTGTCCAGTGGTGTCATTCTTACTTAATCATGACTGATTGATCGCCAGGCCTGTACTCATCAACACCCACACCTGTGTTAATGGAACAATCACTAAAACAATGTTAGCTGCTCCTTTTAAGGCAGGAATGCAATGATGTTGAAATGTGTTTTGGGGGTTAAAGTTCATTTTCTTAGCCAATATTGACTTTGCAAGTAATTGCTGTTAAGCTGATCACTCTTTATGACATTCTGGAGTATATGCAAATTGCCATTAGAAAAACTTAAGCAGTAGACTTTGTAAAAATTAATATTTGTAGCATTCTCAAAACTTTTGGCCATGACTGTACCTTATCTTGAGGTCTCTATGCACTATGAGCACTTTAGCTCCTTAATATACATACAGGCTTTGTTTACTTCTACCTGCACAGGCACCTTTATATGCACTTCTTATGCATTTTGTGTCCAATTTTTGTACTTTAATGTTTACATGGGCTATTTGCAATACCCTGCTAATGTGAAATTTTGTTTGAACCAATGATTGTCAGTCTAGTAATTTTTCCTGGTTCACTTTTTTCCTTTTTTCTTCTTTTTTTTTCTAACCATAACGGTTTTTTAATTGGCAGTGTCTTTTTCTCCATAAAATATTTTTGCAGCACTAGTACTCCTGTTTCTCTTGTTATTCATTTATGCTCGGAGTATGCTCCTTGCTCTTCACTTTTACTTTTTTAGAAGGGCACATCGTTTTTAATCCATATGGATTTTTTTATTTTTTTATCTGAGTGAGATGGTAAGATGTAACAGAGACAAGATGATTAGAGACATTCCATCAGTCTCTGCTCCACAACATCTGACTGTCTCACTCAGATGTAGCAGAGCTGAGACAGTCAGATATAGCAAAGCAAAGATGGTCAGATGTAGCAGAGCAGAGCCGGTCAAAGACGTTACATTAGATGACTGTCTGCTTTGCAGAACACAGACAGATGTACCGTCTCAGATGTAGCAGAGCAGAGACCGATGTAGTATCTCTTACCGTCTCTGCTCTGCTACATCTGACCATCTCAGACCTGCTCCATCTAAGTGAAATGGTCAGATGTAGCAGAGCAGAGAAAGATGTAAATAATGGAAGGGTACTATAATGTTGGGTCTTTACAATTTAACGTAATGTGGTTACTATATGTCGGTGTTATGCTGGGTCTATACAATGCAATCTTTACTATATGGCAGTATAATGCTGGATATATACAATGCAGTGTGATTACTATATGGTGATATTATTCTGGGTCTATACAATGCAATCATGTTACAATATGGCGGTTTTATGAAACGTCTAAGCAATTCAATTTTGTTACTATATGGTGTATTATGCTGAGTCTATTAAATGCAATGTTATCTCATTGCTACATGTGACAAATTCAGCTTTGCTACATCTGACCATCTCAGCTCTGCTACAGCTGAGTGAGACGGTAACATGGAGCAGAGCAGAGATGGTCAGAGATGTTCCATCATTTTTTGCTCTGCAACATCTGACTGTCTCACTCAGATGTAGCAGAGTTTAGATGGTCAGGTATAGCAGAGCACATACATATGTTGCCTCTCTGATCATCTGCACTCTGCTACACCTGAGTGGGAGGGTCCGGTGTAGCAGAGCAAAGGCACATGTAGGTAATGCTAATGGCTCTATTATGTTGGGTCTACTCTATACAATGTAATATAATGTGGTTACTATTAGAGGTGACCGAACCTTTCAAGGTTTGGTTTGCCGAGCCTTACCGGACAATCGCTACATTTGCCCAAATGTTCACCGAACCAAACTCTGAACCTTATCAAATCTTATTGAACCCCATTTGATTTAATGGGAGGCCAAACATATGGCAGAGAAAACACCTTAAGGGGGTCACAAAGCTTCCAAAACAGCAAAAATACATTTTGCAGTACAGCACCACTGTTTTGGCATAGCTATTAGCTTCCTAGACTATTACCATAACAAATATAGAGGTGGATAAGAGACAGGTTTAGGGCTGATGCTCCCATATCCCTGCCAGTACAGACAAAACACTACTTGGAGACCCACCTTGGAGTCTTGATATTTAAAAACATTGCATGCAAACAGCAGGTCAGCAACATCAGTTCCCCCGTCCTTTCCCCATAGTGTGTTTTCACAACAGGGAAGTATGCTCCATGCAACACACAGGATCTTAGCTGGCATTTGCATTTTAAAAAGTGATCACACAGCAACCATGTCCTCTGCAGCAGTGCATCCAGGCCAGAATAGAGCCCTAGAAATGTCTGTAAAACCAGATTGATTCATGCAGTGCACATGTGATGTCACCCAGGTGTACTGCTGTCACCCAGCTGTAATGCTATCACCAAGTTTGCACCATTATTCCATACTGAATTCCCTGGTTTCCAGGTTCAGTGGAGACAGCCATTGATCAAACTGGGCCTGGATAGTGGTCCACAACTCTGCAGCTGTGTGACTGCATTTTCTAATGCATACAGTTAGGTCCAGAAATATTTGGACAGTGACACAATTTTCGCGAGTTGGGCTCTGCATGCCACCACATTGGATTTGAAATGAAACCTCTACAACAGAATTCAAGAGCAGATTGTAACGTTTAATTTGAAGGTTTGAACAAAAATATCTGATAGAAATTGTAGGAATTGTACACATTTCTTTACAAACACTCCACATTTTAGGAGGTCAAAAGTAATTGGACAAATAAACCAAACCCAAACAAAATATTTTTATTTTCAATATTTTGTTGCGAATCCTTTGGAGGCAATCACTGCCTTAAGTCTGGAACCCATGGACATCACCAAACGCTGGGTTTCCTCCTTCTTAATGCTTTGCCAGGCCTTTACAGCCGCAGCCTTCAGGTCTTGCTTGTTTGTGGGTCTTTCCGTCTTAAGTCTGGATTTGAGCAAGTGAAATGCATGCTCAATTGGGTTAAGATCTGGTGATTGACTTGGCCATTGCAGAATGTTCCACTTTTTTGCACTCATGAACTCCTGGGTAGCTTTGGCTGTATGCTTGGGGTCATTGTCCATCTGTACTATGAAGCGCCGTCCGATCAACTTTGCGGCATTTGGCTGAATCTGGGCTGAAAGTATATCCCGGTACACTTCAGAATTCATCCGGCTACTCTTGTCTGCTGTTATGTCATCAATAAACACAAGTGACCCAGTGCCATTGAAAGCCATGCATGCCCATGCCATCATGTTGCCTCCACCATGTTTTACAGAGGATATGGTGTGCCTTGGATCATGTGCCGTTCCCTTTCTTCTCCAAACTTTTTTCTTCCCATCATTCTGGTACAGGTTGATCTTTGTCTCATCTGTCCATAGAATACTTTTCCAGAACTGAGCTGGCTTCATCAGGTGTTTTTCAGCAAATTTAACTCTGGCCTGTCTATTTTTGGAATTGATGAATGGTTTGCATCTAGATGTGAACCCTTTGTATTTACTTTCATGTAGTCTTCTCTTTACTGTTGACTTAGAGACAGATACACCTACTTCACTGAGAGTGTTCTGGACTTCAGTTGATGTTGTGAACGGGTTCTTCTTCACCAAAGAAAGTATGCGGCGATCATCCACCACTGTTGTCATCCGTGGACGCCCAGGCCTTTTTGAGTTCCCAAGCTCACCAGTCAATTCCTTTTTTCTCAGAATGTACCTGACTGTTGATTTTGCTACTCCAAGCATGTCTGCTATCTCTCTGATGGATTTTTTCTTTTTTTTCAGCCTCAGGATGTTCTGCTTCACCTCAATTGAGAGTTCCTTAGACCGCATGTTGTCTGGTCACAGCAATAGCTTCCAAATGCAAAACCACACACCTGTAATCAACCCCAGACCTTTTAACTACTTCATTGATTACAGGTTAACGAGGGAGACGCCTTCAGAGTTAATTGCAGCCCTTAGAGTCCCTTGTCCAATTACTTTTGGTCCCTTGAAAAAGAGGAGGCTATGCATTACAGAGCTATGATTCCTAAACCCTTTCTCCGATTTGGATGTGAAAACTCTCATATTGCAGTTGGGAGTGTGCACTTTGCAGCCCATATTATATATATAATTGTATTTCTGAACATGTTTTTGTAAACAGCTAAAATAACAAAACTTGTGTCACTGTCCAAATATTTCTGGACCTAACTGTATAAATTTAAGCACTGCCTCATTGCATTGACTTAGACATAGGATGTGGCCTGACATTTTCATTTTAAATAATCAAGATATGCATGAGAGTGACAGCTGTAGGCCTCTTGCTCCCAGAACACTGGCACTACAGACAAAAGACAATTTGGAGACCTTACTTGGAGTATCCACGGTTCCAAAAATTAAGGTCAGGCAACAGGAAAAATGGCATCAATTAGCACAGACTACAAATAGTCCAACAAAACAACCTGTATGCTTGGGACCGACCCTGCAAGAAGGCCTGAATCAACATTTCTACCTTTATCAGAGACAGCAAGAAGAGCAACAGGCGTAGGCCTCTTGCTCCCAGAAATCTGGCACTACAGATAAAAGACAATTTGGAGATCCTACTTGGAGTCTCCATATTTCCATAAATTAAGGTTAGGCAGCAGGAAAAGTGGCAATGATTGGCACAAACTACAAATAGTCCAACACCCGGACATGACAGCGTGGGGCCAGCCCTGTAACAAGGCCTGAACCAACATTTCCACCTTCACCAGAGACAGCAAGATGACAGACAGGCATAGGCCTCTTGTTCCCAGAACCCTGGCACTACAGACGAAAGACAATTTGGAGACCCTTCTTGGAGCCTCCACATTTCCAAAAATTAAGGTCAGGCAACAGAAAAAGTGGCAAAAATTAGCACAGACTACAAATAGTCCAACAAAGCAACCTGGATGCTTAGGACCAGCTCTGTAACAAATGCTCAACCAATATTTCTACCTTCACCTATCTTTACCAGAGACAGGAAGATAAAAGACAGGCGTAAGGCTTGTACTTCCATACCTCTGGCAGTACACCATCATCTAGTCTGCAGTGTGGGCTTGGGGTGGCGAAGTCATTGGACACCCACGACTTGTTCATCTTTATGAATGTTAGATAGTGTATGCTTTCAGAGGACAGCCGGATGTGCTTATCCATAAATACACTGCCAGCAGCACTGAAGACACGTTCCGAAAGAATGATGGCTGCCAGCCAGGCCAAAACTTCCAAGCCGTGACTAGAGAGCTCAGGTCACTCTTCCATTTTTAAAGACCAAAATGCAAAAGGGTCCAATCCCTCCTTATGGCATCGATATTGAGCTCTAGATACTCCTACACCATCCTCTCCAGTCATTCACTATGCCAGACTTCTACTTTGTTCTACTGGTGCATACGATGGTCTAAAAAATGTGTGCCACACCTAACTGAAATTGCTTCTGCTTCATCAACTGCTGCTGCTAATGTTTTACAACAGTCCCAGGGTTGCAATTCTAGAATGCATGCTGTGTGCCTCAATGCTGTCTTCTAGAAAACCCCTGTTAAGATGGTTTACAAACTTGTTTTGATACTCCAACATCCGCGTGTCCCTTTCCAGGGGGAAGCATCTTGCTAAATTTACTCTTATACCATGGATCTAACAGAGTGGCAACCCAGTAGTCAGCACTATTCCTAATGCTAACAATATGGACATCATGTTGCAGATATTGCAGCAAGAAGGTGCTCGTGTCTGACAATTCCATTATGTGGGCTGACATTTTAATTTTAAAAATCAAGAGATGCATGAGTGACAGGCATAGGTCTGTTGCTCATAGAACCCTAGTACTACAGATAAGACAACTTAGAGACCAATATTGGAGTCTTGATGTTTAAAAATCTTATAGGCAGACAGTTAACTGTCTAGCAGCCCCAGTGGCAGCACCAGTGACAGCACCTTCCCTACAGTTTAACATTCACATAATGGCACTGACTCCGCATGTCCGCAATTTATATGCAGACGGACATGTGGCTTAGGCAGCCAATAACACAAGCCCTTGTGTCTGAACCTTGTGGATGTTGGCTGTGCCGTGATTGGTTGCAGGAACATCCACATATAAAGTTAAGAAAAAAAATGGCACCGTGCCCGTCTGGATTCTCATGAGTTCCCACCCCCTGCACTAATTAAGCACATCACCCCATTCATCATACAGCACAACAATCCTATCCAAAACCTTAACGTTATTAAAAATTATTTTTTTAAAAAACGCGATCAGTGATTTGAACAGAACCGAACATTGCCGACTTTTAAGGAAAACGTGCCCAAACAAACAAGCTAATGCTCATACTGAATTTGAAATTGGCGAACCCTTATCGAGCAGGTTTGCTCATCTGTAGTTAATATATGATGGTATTATGCAGAAATGATAAAATGCAATCTGATTTAGTAAAAACTGCCCGTAGGCAATTGTCAGCGCTTGACCTAATATCCCTTACACTTGCAGCTAGGTTAAATGACAAATTAACCCCTTCAATTTGCCTGATACCATAAAATCTAAAAATGGGACTTTATATAAAAAATCCTCAATAACCAGCGCTAGAAAAGGGTTATAAAAAAAAAATCTTTTTATTAATATGCTGCTATCCTTGTTCTAGATAGGATAAGAAATAAAAATAAAAACACAGTGCATAGAAACATAAAAGAACGAATATAATAGTGATTACAATATTAGTGAAAATATATCAAGTTGTCACAGCAGGCTTTCTCTGATTAATCTGTTGTAAATGCCCCGGCCGGTGGCAAAACAACTAGTTAAAATAGTATGGTATAATAGTGGTATGATACTGATACCATATAAAACCGGATCAGGCTAACACTGTAATCTGTAGAAGGTCCAGAATATTTGTTAGTAATTTGCAATATATATAAAATTTGCAACGTTCCAGGTGCCTCCAGATAAAGTGGAGAGACCGCTCTCCGGTCAGTCTAAGCCGGCAGTGTTGTAGGGCACCGGTTCATATAGTTGTTCCAACAAGGCTTTTTACCTGTAGCTTGATTTGGGCAGGATTCCCCGCAGATTTAGTTGCTGCACACACCTCCTTTGTAACTGGAGCCGTTTCAATACAGGATTCCCCTGTCAAAGCATGCAGAGCGAGCAGTGCAGAGCCGATGATCCGCAATATAATGCTGGCTCTAAGGGGGGGAAAACAGTCGGTGCAGATGTCCCCTATTACCGCTTCCAGAGCGAACTGAGCAGAGCCGATACCGCTAAGCAGAGCTGGCTCTAATAAAAGATGTATAGTGAGCAGTCCAGGAGTCTCCTATTATCGCTTCCAGAGCGAGCGGATCAGTGCCGACAAAGCACTATGTGGTGCTGGCTCCGAGGAGGAATACAATTGAAGCACAAAAAGCAGCTTCTCCAACTCTTCAGGTGGTAACCTGGGCAGTCACCTGAAAAGGCTGCTGTGATCCACACGAGGGAGAAGTCACTAGGAAGAGTGTCGCTACACAAGATGAGCTGAGCAAAATCCAAATCCGACGCGCGTTTCGGGGGCGTTACCGGTCCCCTTCCTCAAGGATAGCTCAGCTGTTGCTTAGAATACTACTGATTTTAATTGAATGCAATTACAAGAAAACCACCATTACCATATACAAGCCGATAGACATAATTAAATCTAAAAAACCGCATATAGTATAAATTGGTGCAAAAGATTTTTCTAGAGAAAGCTTAAACACTCCAACTGAAAATGCTATAGTGACACAATCATATATCGGGGGGTCTACAGAGTGTGTCTCCATATTTCGATATTTGGATGATGTATAAAAAATAAAACAAAATAAAATAAAATGCAATAAATTGCAATAAAGTAAAAAATGTGCCCAAGGGATACATGTGTTAAAACTATGTAGAATATAAAAGTCATGATAACAATATACCATATATAATAGTGAAAACCCCCTCCTTAATAATCATCTAGAATAGAATAGAATTCAGTAGTAGTGGGAAACCCCTGCATAATAATCATCTTAAATAGATGTAGAATTCAATCTATTTTATTTATATATGTGCCTTTCACGCTTTTTACATTTTTTACATTTTTTCAAAAATATTTTTTAAATTTTTTTTTTTTTATAATTCAATCCATATTAATGCTCGTTCAATAAGTACTACCAGCATAAGATATTTTAATCCATTTGCTGGCAACACTACAGAACCCACCAACCATTATTAAGTATGTATAGGATTCATAGTCTACATGGTTTGTTTGTTTTTTTCCGTTTTCTTTTTCCCTCCCTACCTTTTCCTTTTAATATATACTTTAAAAAAATAATTTAATTAAAAGCAAACAATTCAATATCATTATTGAGGCCAAACGGCTTCAGTGTATTTAACTCAAAGATCCATTTACTTTCTGTTCGTGACATTTTCCTAATAAAGTCGCCACCTCTCCAATCCCTTGTCACTTTTTGTATGCCCCAAACTTGGGACCCCTTAAAAGATCCTCCGTGTTTAAACAAGTAATGTTTGGACAGGGGGTGTTTAGTGCATTTATTAACGCTTCTAATATGTTCCCCCACTCTTTTCCTGTATTGAAACGGCTCCAGTTACAAAGGAGGTGTGTGCAGCAACTAAATCTGCGGGGAATCCTGCCCAAATCAAGCTGCAGGTAAAAAGCCTTGTTGGAACAACTATATGAACCGGTGCCCTACAACACTGCCGGCTTAGACTGACCGGAGAGCGGTCTCTCCACTTTTTCTGGAGGCACCTGGAACGTTGCAAATTTTATATATATTGCAAATTACTAACAAATATTCTGGACCTTCTACAGATTACAGTGTTAGCCTGATCCGGTTTTATATGGTATCAGTATCATACCACTATTATACCATACTATTTTAACTAGTTGTTTTGCCACCGGCCAGGGCATTTACAACAGATTAATCAGAGAAAGCCTGCTGTGACAACTTGATATATTTTCACTAATATTGTAATCACTATTATATTCGTTCTTTTATGTTTCTATGCACTGTTTTTATTTTTAGTTTTATTTTTATTTTTATTTCTTATCCTATCTAGAACAAGGATAGCAACATATTAATAAAAAGATTTATTTGTTATAACCCTTTTCTAGCGCTGGTTATTGAGGATTTTTTATGCAAAGTCCCATTTTTAGATAAAATGCAATCTGGTTACTATATGGCAGTATTATGCTGGGTCTATACAATGCAATTTCGTTACTATATGGCAGTATTATGCTGTGTGTATTTAATACAATCTTGTCTCTTCTCTGCTACATCATTATGCTGGGTCTCTACAATAGAGAAAGTAATGTGGGATCTCCCAGCAGCACAGTGCATTTCAAGAGAGGAGTGTACGGACCTTAGGGTAGGTCAAAGATTTAGAGTTTCAGTGGAAGAAGAAGGATCTCCCAGGAGCACAGAGTAATTCAGCAGAGGAACTTCACAGTCTGATAGGAGGTCAGAGGCACAGAGTATTTCAGGAAAGCAGTAAGCTGGTGTTGTGGTAGGTCATAAATGGAGTGTTACACTATGAATGATACTGGGCCCCCTGGCAGCACAGAGGATTTTAGGATAGGAATATTGCAATATTATGATAGGTCACAAGCTAGAATGTTTAGGTTCCAGCCTCAGCAAAGAGTATTTCAAAGGTATGATAATCTTGTGGCTGATCACAATGGAAGGAGAATTGTCTTACAGCACCACAGAGTGTTTAAGGAAATGAATGTCGAGATATTGCAGTAGATCACAAGCTGAAAAGTGCTTGTTCCAGCCCAGCACAGAATATTTAACCCCTTCACCCCGGGCGATTTTCTGTTTTTCCGTTTAGTTTTTTTATTGTCCCCTTCTTCCGAGAGTGCTGGGTAACTTATGCTTATGACTCGCCCACCCCAGGGCTATGGGACACCCGGTGCCGGGCCGGACTAGTCCGGGGGATGTCAGTGGTGGCTGGGCCCGGCTCCGTGGCCCTGGTGGGTGTCAGTGATAAAATGTGGCTTGATGAATAAAGTTTGTGTTCGTGACGCCACCTGTGGTATGCGGCTAGTAAGCCGCCGCTGCTGTGTGAGGCCTCCGGGGTGATGATATAGCAGCAATGGTGGTACTGCTCCCCACAGGTGGAGCGGTGTCCCGGGGCACAGTTGGTGCTTGTGAGTGTCTATGCAGATGAAATAACAGAGGCAACTCCAAGGGTGAAGTTTCAAGTTCTTTACTCACAATTCTTGTCACAGTCCTGCAGGAACCCTTGGACTGCTGGGACCACTGTCAGGGACCTCCGCCGTTTCTGGGTGATTCTTGGAGTAAAAGCCGGTACCCTTCTCTTAAGTGTTTCTGTCTTCAGCTGTCTTCCTAAGCCTTGCCTTTGTAGGATGAACCTGGCTTTGCCTCCACAACAGCCTCCAGGCTGGGGGGTCACCTGTCGGCTGATTACCCCTTTTCTAGAAGTTCTGCTGTGGGCTGTGGCCCGGGGAGTTTACAACTTTCCCTGGGCCTCGGTTTTTACTGTTTGGAGATGATTTTGCACTCCTCCGGTTTCTAGGGACCGTCCCCTGTTGCAGCTTGATCCCTCCACCGATGTTCCTGTGGAACAGGCCACCGCAGCTCTACAGCTACCCGTGGCCCTGGAATCCCTTCTGTTCTCTGCTTGGTGTCACCTGGACCCTCTGAGTCCCAGGATCTTCACCAGGAAGCGTCTCTTTCTTCTTCTCAGCTCCTGACTGACTTGGAGCTCTCTTTCCTTTCACTTCTCCTCCTCGCCTGCCTCCGGCAGGCCTCCTCCTCCTTCCCCACTCTCTTTTCAACTCCAACTCTAACTCTAACTGACTAACCTAGACCTTCCTTTCTTTGTCTGCACTCTTGTGGCTCCTCCCACCTCCCCAGTTGCTCTGTTCTACCCTATAGGAGCAGGGATGGGTCTTACGGCCCCTCCCAGCATGCAGCATGGGAGGGGAACTGCCACAATCCCTGGTCCCAGTGTGTTCCTAGCAATGGGTGTAGTGTAGATTTACCAGGGGACCGGTGTTCACTCCTTTCCTCACCCAGAATGGGGCATCACACCACTGGATGGGGTGCAATGACCTGTGGCGACGGAAGCCTCAGGGGCGCCACACTTACAGCGGCGCGCTGTTACATCTTGCTGTTATGTGCGTGGATCACAACGGACTGCTCACGGCAGGTGGCAGGAATTAACCTCACATGATCCATGACGTATCCAGTACGTCATGTGTCGTGAAGAGGTTAAGGGGTATAATAATCTTGTGGCTGATTCCAGATTATCATACCCCTCAAATACTCAACAGCTTGAACCTGCGCTTTCCAGTTTGTGGCCTACTACAATCTCTTGACATTCATTTGCTGAAAACTCTGTGTTGGAACTGGAAACTTTACTTTTCAACTTGTGTCCTACTGCAGTCTCTTGACATTCATTTGCTGAAAGACTCTGTGCTGTTCCTGGAAACTGGGCTTTCCAGCTTGTGGCCTACTAAAATCTCTCGACATTCATTTACTGAAACACTGTCACACTACAAGATGGAGGGGAGAAAGAGACAAGGAACCACTGCTTCCAGAACCATTCTTACCCTGAGAGGGGCATAACCAAGTGCCTGCCCAGTCTTCACCAGAGCCTCTGATGGTGAGGTTGGACTTGTCTGACGATAGGCACCAGGCACCACTCCAGGTCACACTCCAGCAAGGGGGCTGGTCGATGCAAGGCTAGATGTGAGAAAGGGATATACCAACAATAGGTAAGAATAGGGAAGGATAACTTCTGATACTTACCTTAAGCAATCCTGATCTCCCTAACGTCCCTAGAGAGGGTATTTTTCCTTGTGCAGCAATCACATTTCTATCCCTGTTTGTGCACTAGATAGGGAGAGCAACCCTATTTAGTGCACAGGGCAGTGATCATACTACTCCCACCCTAGGTTAAAGACAAGACACAAAGGGAATAAGACAGACAGGGATAACCGAAATAGCAAAGACAAACTGAGCTAATGGCTATGTTGTTTAAAGAGTACCAACCACCAGGATATTGCAATATAAACTAAAGGCAGTGTCATACTGGCTCTACGTACCTGAATACAGGCATACCTGTTGTAGAAAGTTCTGATTCTTGATTGCAGAAATATTTTTAAGAAATGCACTCACTGCACTTTGATTGACAGGTGCAATGGGGGCATTTGCGCAGCTGTAAAAAATTAAAATCTGTGCCCGTGCTGATGCCTCTCATAGTTTTTACTGCAGGGTCTTCAATAAAATGGTGCCAGAGATCATGGTTTCAGCATGCGCGGACTTCGGCGCCATTTTAATGAAGACAAAATCACTGTGTCAATGCACACACGCCGCCAACAATAGCAATGGTGGTGCAGCGCGAGATTCAAATAAAGAAAAGAAGGCACATCATAGAGGAAGCTGGAGGAGGACCCAACCCACAAAGGCCCACCCCTGTTGCACCTGTCAACCAAAGTGCAGTGCATTTCTGCAACTTTGATTAAAGATATTTCTGCAACCAAGTATCAGATTTTTCTACAACAGGTATGACTGAATTCAGGTACTTAGTGCCATAATGACACTGCCATAAATTCATATTGCAAAATCCTGGTAGTTGGTCCTCTTTAACCCTCAGCTGTTGAGGTCGGGTTTGCAACACCCCAGGGAAATTTTGTTCAGCTGGCATTCATTAGAAAATGCTGGTATGAATCATTAATATTTTATATTTTACGATACTTGTGAGTGTCAAAAATATGGTATACTCATGTGTAATCAATCGCCAATAAGAAAACGATTAAAACAAATGTGATCTTTGCATTTTCTGTAAAAATTAGAGATTTCTAAACACTGGGGTATAGGAAGCCCCACATCACCTGTTGCGTGACAAAAATCCCACCTCAGTAGTTGAGGGTTAAAAATTATGACAAATTCATCCATACTATGAAAAGTTACTACTACTCCTTCTGGAATAAACCCTCAAAATTCATGGCCCAAAGGCTCAAACAAAACTAAGAGTTGAAAGAAGAATTAATAAAGAAGCTTGAAAGCTCATATGTAATCCATCCTAAACACATTGCAGATACATTCATCTACTAGTATTCTACTATCTATGATTTTAAACAAGATTCTTCTACCCCAGAACCCAACAAGATTTTTCTAGATAATTTTTCATCTAAAATCAATCTCTCAAAAATCTCTCAATCGCAACAAGACTACTTAAATTCTCCGCATACTGCCAAAGCAATCTTGGGGTTCATTAATAAACTAAAAATCAACAAAACCCCTGGACTAGACAGCTTTTCCAACGAGCATCTCAAACAATTTGCAAGCCTTTTAAGCCACCCAATTGGTGAAGATTTTCAATAAAGCATCGTCATCTGGTGAATTTCCAGTAGAAATGTTACAACCGACCTTTACTATACAGTAATATACAGGATATACCCCTTAGGCTGGTTTCACATCAGCGTTTTTTGAAATGCGGCAGGAATCGTTTTTTGGATGCAAAACAGTTCAGATCAGAACAGTTTTTCATCCAATGCATTTTCAATGGATTTGCAGTAACATGCGTTCGCATGCGTTACTGTGCAGATCTGGTGACTTTCAGATTGTTAACTCTCTCTCTTTCTCTCTATGATTCTCATTCCCAATCACATGACTCATGAACTGCAAGTTACAGGATCCTGTAAATAACACTTGCGTTTGCATGCGTTTGACAATAATTTAACAGGATCTAGTCACTTCCTGTTTGTGTTTTGTTGCCTGAACACAATAAAATGCTGATGTGAAACCAGCCTTAGCCAACAGGAAACTTAGAATCTGTAACAAACTACAGACCAATCTCATTGATCAATTCTGATATAAGAATCTTTTCCAAAGTAATTGCAAATAGATTGCAAAAACTTCTACATGAAATCATCCACTATGATCAACTGGGGTTCATTGAGACCACAACAGACCACAGATGGGATGAGAAGAGTAATAAATCTAATAAACATTATAAACAAAGTTGAATCCCCAGCATTACTCCTTGCCTTTAGGCTACTTTACACACTGCGATATCGGTCCCGATATTGCTAGTGTGGGTACCCGCCCCCATCTGTTGCGCGACACGGGCATATCGCTGCCCGTGCCGCACAACATCGCCCATAGCCGTCACACATACTTACCTGTCCGGCGACGTCGCTGTGACGGGCGAACTGCCTCCTTTCTAAGGGGGCGGTCCGTGCGGCGTCACAGCGACGTCACTGAAACGTCACTGAACCGCCGCCCAATAGCAGCGGAGGGGCGGAGATGAGCGGGACATAACATCCCGCCCACCTCCTTCCTTCCTCATAGCGGCCGGGAGGCAGGTAAGGAGAGCTTCCTCGTTCCTGCGGCGTCACACGGAGCGATGTGTGCTGCCGCAGGAACGAGGAACAACCTCGTTACTGCTCCAGTAACAATAATTGAGAATGGACCCCCGTGTCGCCGATTAGCGATTTTGCACGGTTTTTCAACGATGCAAAATCGCTTATCGGTGTCACACGCAACGGCATCGCTAATGCTGCCGGATGTGCGTCACAAAATCCGTGACCCCAACGACTCCGCATTAGCGATGTCGCAGCGTGTAAAGCCCGCTTTAGATGCCGAAAAGGCATTTGACAGGATAAATTGGCATTACCTAAGATCTACAGTTAGGTCAAGAAAAATTTGGAAGTGACACAAGTTTTGGCATTTTAGCTGTCTACCAAAACAAAGTAAAGATACATTTATATAATAAATATGAGATTAAATTGCAGACTCTCAGGTTTTATTTGAGGGTATGCACTTCCTTATTGGAGTAAAGGTTTAGGAATTACAGTTCTTTAATATTTAGCTGCCTCTTTTTAGGGGAACCAAAAGTAATTGGACAATTATCTCAAAAGCTCTTTAATGGGCTACATGGTCTATTCCATCATTAATCCATAATAAATTAAGCAGGTAAAAGGTCTTGAGTGAATTCTAGATTTTGCATTAGCATTTTGAAGTTGTTGCTGCGAACGCACAAAATGCTATCAAAGGAATCCTAAATGGAAGAGAAACAGACCATCATTAGGCAAAAAAAATAAGAAATTCATCAGTGAGATAGCAGAAATGTTAGGAGGGACCAAACAATAACTTGGTATAGTCTGCAAAAAAGAGAACACAGGTGAGGTTAGGAATAGAGATGAGCAAACCGGCCGTGGTTCGGCTCGAGTTCGGTTCGCCGAACAAAGGTCTCGTTCGAGTTCGGTTCGTCGAACGTTCGACGAACCAAACTCGAACCTATAGGATATAATGGGAGGCAATCACAAACACATAAAAATGCATGATAAATGTACACAAACAGTTAATAAACATTGCCATAACACTTACCGGTCCCCGCGATCCCTCCTGCACTCTGTCTCCTGCCGCTATTCCATCCGATGATCGCTGAATCCTCCCGGTGACCAGCACTGCCAGCAGTGATGCAGGACCTATCGTGACGTCAAAATAGCCATGTGACCAGTCACGTGGCTATTATCTCATTGGCTACAGACTGTTCACATGACTATGACGCGTCATGTAGGACCTGCGAGTGCATCTCTCCGGTACACGGTGCACATTTGTGTATCGCCGTGTACCGGCGACATGCTCTAGCACACGGTCGACTCCCCGTTCCATTAGGGACCGGCTGACACAGCTGGTCTTTAACGGAGATCACCGTTGCCATAGTAACGCAGTTAGCGGTGACGTCACCGCTAACCGCGGATCTGGGAGCACCGTTACTATGGTAACGCGTTTGTCAGCGTTACCGCTGTTACCGCTAGCAGCACTGATCTCTCACGGAGTGAAGGCTGCACGCTACTTCCCGTGCAGCTTTCACGGAGTGAAGGCTCTACGGGAAGCAGCGTCTTCCCCCATGCAGCAGTGATGTAGCAGAGCTGCATTTGTTGAACGAGAAAGACAGGAGACCATGGATCGTGGAGGGCTGACAGGGGGTAATAAAGATGGTGTCTCTAATGTGTCTGTGTATTTATTTCTATTAAAGTATTTTTTCTCTGTGTGGTGTCTTTTTTTTAACCCTTTATTGGAGATTCTTAATAGCCGGGTTAAACGTGCCTGACATTAAGAATCTCTGGCTTAATACTGGCTAGTAAAACAAAGCCAGTATTAACTCATGATTACCCAACAAGCCACCCGGCTCCAGGGCTGTTGGAAGAGTTGGATACAGCGCCAGATGATGGCGCTTCTATGAGAGCGCCATTTTCTGGGACGGCTGCGGACTGAAATTCGCAGCAGAGGCGCCCAGAAACCTCGGGCCAACCTGTGCTGCGGATTCCAATCCCCAGCTGCCTAGTTGTACCTGGCTGGACACAAAAATGGGGCGAAGCCCACGTCATTTGTTTTTTAATTATTTCATGAAATAAGTGAAATAATTAAAAAAACGGGCTTCCCTATATTTTTGGTTCCCAGCCGGGTACAAATAGGCAACTGGGGGTTGGAGGCAGCCTGTAGCTGCCTGCTGTACCTGGCTAGCATACAAAAATATGGCGAAGCCCACGTCATTTTTTTGGTGGGCAAAAAACTTTTGCATACAGTCCTGGATGGAGTATGCTGAGCCTTGTAGTTCTGCAGCTGCTGTCTGCTCTTCACTATACAGACAGACAGCAGCTGCAGAACTACAAGGCTCAGCATACTCCATCCAGGACTGTATGCAGAAGTTTTTTGCCCCCTGAAAAAATTATGTGGGCTTCGCCATATTTTTGTATGCTAGCCAGGTACAGCAGGCAGGTACGGCTGCCCCCAACCCCCAGTTGCCTATTTGTACCCGGCTGGGAACCAAAAATAAAGGGAAGTCCTTTTTTTATTATTTCATGAATTTCATGAAATAATTAGAAAACAAATGACGTAGGCTTCGCCCCATTTTTGTGTCCAGCCAGGTACAACTAGGCAGCTGGGGATTGGAATCCACAGCACAGGTTGGCCTGAGCTTTCTGGGCCCCACTGTTGCGAACTGCAGTCTGCAGCCGCCTCAGAAAATGGCATTTTCATAGAAGCGCCATCTTCTGGCGCTGTATCCAACTCTTCCAGCACCTGCCTGCTATACCTGGCTAGCATACAAAAATATGGCGAAGCTCACGTCCTTTTTTTGTAGTTTTTTTGGCAAAAAAAATAAAAAATGCTTCCCTGGATTTTCCATTGCCAGTGAAGGTAACACCAAGCCGTGGGGGTTAGCAGCCAGTAGCTGCTTGGATTACCCTTAGCTAGCAATACAAAAAAATGCAGCGGGAGCCCATATATATTTTTTTTAATTATTTATTTAAATAACTAAAAACAAAATGGGCTTCCCTGTATTTTGATTGCTGGACATCACAGTGCTGTAAAAATAAATCTTTAAAAAAAATGACGTAGCGCTCCGTGGTATTTTTGATTCTCAGCGCAGATAAAGCAGACAGCTATGGGTTGCCACCCACATCTGCCTGCCGTTACCTTGGTTGGCAATCAAAATACAGGGAAGCCCATTAATTTTTTCTATTTAAAAAATAGTTAAAAAAAAAATGACGTTGGGTCCCCCCATTTTTGATAGCCAGCTAGGGTAAAGCAGACGGCTGTAGCCTGAAAACCACAGCTGGCAGCTTTACCGTGGTTGGGGATCCAATGTGGAGGTCCCCTCAGGCTCTTTTTTTATAATTAATTTATAAATATTAATAATTACACAATAAAAGTAGGGTCCCCCCCAAATTGGATCACCAGCCAAGGTAAAGCGGACAAGCTGTGGTCTGGTATTCTCAGGGTGAGAAGGTCTATAGTTATTGGGCCTTCACAGCCTAAAAATAGCAGGCCGCAGGCACCCCAGACGTGGCGCATCCACTAGATGCGCCAATCCTGGCGCTTCACCCCAGCTCATCCCGTGCCCTGGTGCAGTGGCAAATGGGGTAATAAATCGGGTTGATACTAGCTGTAAAGTCACCTGAGATCAAGCCCAGCAGTTTGTGATGTCATGGCGTCTATTAGATACCCAACATCATAAACTGTCAGTACTAACAAAAAAAAAATCGACAAAAGAAATTTATTTGAAAAAACAGTCCCCAAAACATTTCCTCTTTCACCAATTTATTGTAAGAAAAAAAATAAAGGGGTCCCACGACGACACTGGACCGTCTAGAATATGGGGGGGAGACACTCAGGGAACGTATCCCCCATTTTCTAGGAGTGCGGACCCTTCATGTGAGGAGTGTGGGTGCAATGAATCTGCACTCACTCTCCCCGGGACCACAGCAGCAGAGTCCATGTCGTAATGGTTGCTACCAAAGCTGCAATGCCCTGCTCATGAGGTAAGGGCATGCCTAATCAGGAGAACTATTCTACATTTCCAAATATTGGTATTTGCTGATATTATTGCTATTCCACCTACTATATATTGGGGATAGGATCTTGGAGATGGAATACCCCTCTAAGTCCAGTTATCCAGCTGAATGAATACTTAACAACAGAGCTCGCTATTTAGATGTTTTCTTGTGGCGTATAACGGACTCTCATGTTTGGTAGTCGTTCAGCAGGGAAACTATAAAAGCAAATCCCTCCATTTGGAAATGTAGTATATAGCTCTCCTGATCAATTATGTTCCTTACCTCATGAGCAGGGCATTGCAGTAATAATAATAATTTATTCATTTATATAGCGTTATTAATTCCATAGCGCTGTATGTCTTTGGAGTGTGGGAGGAAACCGGAGTACCCGGAGGAAACCCACGCAAACACGGGGAGAACATACAAACTCCTTGCAGATGGTGTCCTTGGTGAGAATTGAACCCAGGACCTCAGCGCTGCAAGACTGCAGTGCTAACCACTGAGCCACCGTGCCGCCCATTTAGCTTACAGATGCATAACCACCACTCACTGTGTCTGAACACAGGAAGCTGAGCTGACAGCCGCTCTGTGCATGCGGCAGCGTCTATTGTGAAGGAGAGGACCGTGGGGGGATCAACTCTGCACAGGTACCGTGGGACACCGGGGAACACCGGTGGGGTTATAGGGGGTGACCTGGCAGGGCCTGGGGAGGAGTTTTCTGTCGCATGTGTCATGGCACATGCGACAGAAATCAGAGGAGTAGGGTGAATGCGGCCGGCGCGCTGCTGTGCGCGCGGCCATCTTGGATTTCTGGGAGGGCATCAGGGGGGGCACTTTGGCGACACCGGGGGACCGGAGGGGACCGGGGAGGAGATTTATCATGTTTGTTCATGCCAGATGGGAGATAAATAATTTTTTACCGGCGCTGTCATTTACTGTAACGTGATCATCGGTGTACGGTGTATACCTGTGATCACGTGAGCGGGGACCGGAAAAAACGTCCTGAATCATGATCTCCAGGGTCTCAGCTAGCCCTGAAACCCCGGAGATTTTCTGACGCCGGGGGGCGTTATTCACTTATTTCTGCCTGCTGTTTATAAACGGCAGATCAGAATAAGGCTACATTAACACGACCGATCCATTTTTGTGGTCTGCAAAAAACAGTCCGTTTTTTTTTCACGGGTGCATCCGTGTGGCATCCGTTTCCGTTCCGTAGACGGTCCGTATGTCATCTGTTTGTCATCCATGTGCCTTCCGTTTTTTTTTGTGTACTGCAAAAAAAATGAAGGAGGGTAAATGCATAAATTTACCCAGGATCCATAGCTTCATCCTACATGAGGCAGTCACATGTTCAGTCCAGTGCCATTTTCTACTGCTTTTCACAGCATAGAGCGCTCTGGTGATTTTCTTGTGCTTGTGCACTTCATATCAGTCTTTTCTGTCATTATAATGGCAGAAAGACACATAATGTCCCACTCTCCTGCATTTTGTAATTTTGCACCCTTTGGTGCCTTTCATGTGGCACTAAGGGGTGCTTAGCTTTGTATTTAGCCAAAAAACTGAAAAAAAAAATGACGTAGGGTTCCCCCTATTTTTGTAGCCAGCTAGGGTAAAGCAGACGGCTGCAGCCTGCAGACCACAGCTGGCAACCTCACCTTGGCTGGTAATCCAAAACTGAGGGCACTCCACGCTGATATTTTAAATTAAATAAATAATTTAAAAAAAAAAACACGTAGGGGTCCCCCCAAAATTGGATCACCAGCCAAGGTAAAGCAGACAGCTGTGGTCTGATATTCTGAGACTAGGGAGGTCCATGGTTATTGGACTCTCCCCAGCCTAAAAATAGCAGGCCGCAGCCGCCCCAGAAGTGGCGCATCCATTAGATGTGCCAATCCTGGTGCTTCGCCCCAGCTCATCCCGCGCCCTGGTGCGGTGGCAAACGGGGTAATATATGGGGTTAATACCAGATGTGTAATGTCACCTGGCATCAAGCCCTGGGGTTGGTGAGGTCAGGCATCTATCAGATACCCGACATCACCAACCCAGTCAGTAATAAAAAAAAATAGACAACAAACACATTTTTATTTGAAAAAATACTCCCCAATACATTCCCTATTTAACCAATTTATTAGAAAGAAAAACAAATCCAGGTCTGCTGTAATCCAAGGGGTTGCCATGACGATCCACACTGTCCCAGTCAATGAAGAGCAGGATGTTCCCCATTGGCTGGGAGAGCAGTGCAGTGACCTGAGCTAACATCAATGGGTCAGCCCAGGTCACTGCAGGGCATGACAAGTGCTGCTGTCAGCGAGGTACATTACCTGCGCTGATCTCCTGCACTGCCGACAGCACCTGTCACTGAGTTCAATGACCTTCACAGCCAAGTATCGCGAGAGGCCCGTGACGTGACCGCTAGTCAGTCTCGGGTCGGAAGCGAGAGAAGGTGATGTGACAAGCGGCGGCCATGGAGGACAGTGACAGCGCTGAGGTCGGGACTTCATCACCGCAGGTAAGCCGAGCGGGACCATGTGTGCAGAGTGACAGGAGGACGTCAGTGTCGTGGACTGCATGGCTGGGATGTGTGTGTGTGTGTATGTATGTGTACATGCCGCGTGCAGGAGGGGGCGGAGTGAGCTGAGCGGGGAAGTGTGGGCTTCCTGCACGTAACTAGGATAAACATCGGGTTGCTATCCAAAGCGCTTTGCTTGGATACCCGATGTTTATCTTGGTTACCAGCTTCTGGCAGGCTGCCAGCGATGGCTCCTGCACACTGTAGCTGTAAAAAGCCCTGCTTTTTGCTGCTAGAACCGTTCTCGAACGTATCTAGAACTATCGAGCTTTAGCAAAAAGCTCGAGTTCTAGTTCTATCTAGAACACCCCCAAAAATCACTCGAACCGCGAACTGGAGAACCTTGAACCGTGAACCGCGCTCAACTCTACTTAGGAATGCAAAAAAGCCTGGATGTCCACAGAAGACAGCAGTGACGGGTGATCGCAGAATCCTTTACATGGTGAAGAAGACCATCTTCAACATCACCTCAAGTGAAGATCATTCTCCAGGAAGTAGGTGTTTCAGTATCTTAGTCTACCATAGAGAAAAGACTTCATGAGAGCAAATAAAGAGGGTTCACCACAACGTACAATCTATTAATCAGCCTTAAAATTAGAAAAGCCAGATTAGACTTTGCCAAAAAAAATCTAAAGAAGCCAGCCCAGTTCTGAAAAAGCATTCTTTGGAAAGATTAAACTAAAATCAACCTGTACCAGAATGATGGGAAGAAGAATGTATGGGGAAGGCTTGGAACAGCTCACAATCACACCACATGCTCTGTAAAACATGATGTAGGCAGTGTGATGCATGGCTTCTAATGGCCCTGGTCACTAGTGTTTATTGATGACGTGACTGTAGGATGAATTCTAAAGTGCACAATGCTATAATTTCTGCTCAGATTTAACCAAATTCAGCAAGGTTGATTGGATGGCGCTTCACTATACAGATGGACAATTACCCAAAACATACTGCAAATGCAATATAGGAGTTTTTTAAGATAAATAAGTGGAAAATTCTGCAATGGTCAAGTCAATTACCAGATATGAACCCTATCGAGTGTACATTTCACATGCTTAAGACAAAAATTAATCTAAAAAGACCCACAAACAAGCAACTACAGTAAAAGCATGGCAAAGCATCACAAAGGGGTATACCCAGTGGTTGGTGATGTCCATGGCTTCCAGACTTCAGGCAGTCATTGCCTGGACACTCTAAAAAGTGTTAAAATTTGAACATTTTATTTCTGATATACTAAATTTGTCCATTTACTTTTGAGTCCTTGAAATGAGGAACCTTTGTAGAAATTTGGTTGCAGCTCCTAAATGTTTCACAGAATATCATTGTTCAAACCCTTTAATTAAACCTAAAAGTCTATACTTCAATTGCATCTCAGTTGTTCAAGATTAAATAAAAAATAGTACTATGGGGAGATAAGGTATGCACACCAGTGACTATGTAAGGGGAATACATGTAATAGCAGAAACTGCTATGTGAATACTGACATGAAAAATTCAATAGCTATATGTAAGAATGAAATGTGAAAAATGGAACCTGCATTACTGCCATGAATATATGAATAAAGAGAAATTTAGCTACTGAATTGATCAATGCAATAGAGCCCCAACACTACGCCAAAGTATTTCTCTACGTTGGGGTCCCTAGCTTGTGTGTGTCCTCTCATGCAGTTAAAAAACTTACCGTGTATGGGAAGCTGAGACCCAGGCTATATATATGATGTGGATTGGCAATAGGTGTGTATGTGGAGGGTTCACAAACGAACATAAGACACCTGACACCTGACAACTGAGGTTACCCGCGGCCACCGCTGGATCCAGCGGTGGCCGCGAGTTACCTGACTGACAGCAGCTGATCACGCTACTCATCTCATTAGCTGCGTGGAGGTGACCGGAGCGGCGGTGTCTTCTGCTGCTCCTGTCAGCTCCATGCAGCAGAGCTGGAAGCGACGCTGGAGGTCCGTGGATTACGCCGGACATGGAGGGTTTGTCGGGGTTAATAAATTGGTAATGAGGGAATTTGTTTGTGTTTTTTATTTCTAATAAAGGATTTTTTTCGGGTGTGTGTGTTTTTTTTACTGTCACTTACAGATTAATCATGGAAGGTGTCTCATAGACGCCTGACATGATTAATCTAGGACTTATTGGCAGCTATGGGCTGCCAATAACTCCTTATTACCCCGATTTGCCAACGCACCAGGGTAAATCGGGAAGAGCCGGGTACAGCCCCAGAACTGTCGCATATAATGTATGCGGCAATTCTGGGCGGCTGCTGACTGATATTGTTAGGGTGGGGGGCTCCCCATAACGTGGAGCTCCCCATCCTGAGAATACCAGCCTTCAGCCGTATGGCTTTATCTGGCTGGTATTAAAATGGGGGGGGGGCCGCACGCCGTTTTTTTTAATTATTTATTTATTTTTTTCACTGCACAGTATAGACACGCCCACCGGCTGCTGTGATTGGGTGCAGTGAGACAGCTGTCACTCAGCGTGGTGGGTGTGTGTGACTGCAACCAATCACAGGCGCCGGTGGGCGGGTAAAGCAGGGAATACGAGATTGATTAATGGGCGGCTGGCTTTTTCAAAATAGTAAAAGCCGCCGAAGTTTTTATAACAGCAGTGCAGCGCCGCGCCGGGGATCGGGGAGCGGTAAGTATGAGAGAGGGGGGGAACTGACCGACAGACAGCTAGAGGGACAGATAAGACAGAGAGACCGACCGACAGACATAGAGACCGACCGACGGGCTGAGGGAGAGAACGAAACAGATAAAGAAAAAAGACCGACATCACATGAAAAAAGCACAAAACGTACAGGGAGCAAACAGAGATGCGTCCGTGTCACTCGGACGTGCGCACAGACCCATTGACTTTCATTGGGTCCGTGCTACGTGTTGCGTGCAGAAAACGGACATGCTGGCGTGAGACACGGCCCACAAAACGCATCACGGTGACGGACTAACGGACATAACCAAAAACGCAATTGTAACCGCTGAGATATAGTAACATTGGTGCACGTTTGGCCGCGTCTCCAGTATACACGGAAACGGACCAAACACGCACGTGTTTCATGGATGTGTGTTTCAAGCCTAAGGGGAATACATGTAATAGCAGAAACTGCTATGTGAATACTGACATGAAAAATTCAATAGCTATATGTAAGAATGAAATGTGAAAAATGGAACCTGCATTACTGCCATGAATATATGAATAAAGAGAAATTTAGCTACTGAATTGATCAATGCAATAGAGCCCCAACACTACGCCAAAGTATTTCTCTACGTTGGGGTCCCTAGCTTGTGTGTGTCCTCTCATGCAGTTAAAAAGCTTACCGTGTATGGGAAGCTGAGACCCAGGCTATATATACGATGTGGATTGGCAATAGGTGTGTATGGGGAGGGTTCACAAACGAAAAACAACTAACAAATAAGAAATAACGTTTGGAACTCCATTCTATGTCTGAACTGGGTGCAAAAACCTAAAAAAACCTAAAAAAACCTTCTCTTTATTCATATATTCATGGCAGTAATGCAGGTTCCATTTTTCACATTTCATTCTTACATATAGCTATTGAATTTTTCATGTCAGTATTCACATAGCAGTTTCTGCTATTACATGTATTCCCCTTACATAGTCACTGGTGTGCATACCTTTTCTCCCCATAGTGATGTTTTTTTAGGTTTTTGCACCCAGTTCAGACATAGAATGGAGTTCCAAACGTTATTTCTTATTTGTTAGTAGTTTTTCGTTTGTGAACCCTCCCCATACACACCTATTGCCAATCCACATCGCATATATAGCCTGGGTCTCAGCTTCCCATACACGGTAAGTTTTTTAACTGCATGAGAGGACACACACAAGCTAGGGACCCCAACGTAGAGAAATACTTTGGCGTAGTGTTGGGGCTCTATTGCATTGATCAATTCAGTAGCTAAATTTCTCTTTATTCATATATTCATGGCAGTAATGCAGGTTCCATTTTTCACATTTCATTCTTACATATAGCTATTGAATTTTTCATGTCAGTATTCACACAGCAGTTTCTGCTATTTCATGTATTCCCCTTACATAGTCACTGGTGTGCATACCTTATCTCCCCATAGTGATGTTTTTTTAGGTTTTTGCACCCAGTTCAGACATAGAATGGAGTTCCAAACGTTATTTCTTATTTGTAAATAAAAAATAGTGACATGCAGAACCCAAATCACAAAGATTCTGTCACTGTCCAAATATTTCTAGACCTAACTGTATGCTATTAAAATTTGAATTCAGCATTCAACAACCAAATCATTAAAATGATAATGTCTTTATATACCAACCCCTCAGCAAAATCATATGCCAACAACCATCTTTCTTAGCCCTTTTTTATTTTAAACGGTACTCGGCAAAGCCGAAAATTTTAGAAGCAATGTTAAAATAAAAGGCATATGCACCAAAAAGCGGAGCTATAAGATCGGTTTATTTGCTGATGACATTATAGTTTCTCTTTCAGATCCCTTTAACTTAATTAAAGAAGCTTTATCCGTACTAAATTAATTTTCTAATGCTTCATATTAGAAACTTAATTCAGACAAATCCAAAATATTATCATTCAGTTTAAAGGAGCAATGTGTGAACAAAATAAAAAACGTCACATCATTTAAATGGGTTGACGATTAATTTACCTATTTAAGTATATCTCTTACCAAAAATATCCTCTCTCATAGATATCAACATGAAAAACATCATTAAAACCATTCAAAATGACATTAATAACTTTTTGAGAAATGATCTCTCATGGCTGGGTAGAATCGTCTCATTTAAAATGATTACACTACCTAAAATAATATACTTATTCAGAGCTATGCCAGTAATAATCCCATTGAAACACGTGAACAAACATCAAAACCTATTGAACAAATACATATGGAATCAAAACAAAACAAGAATTTCAAAACATATCCTGATCAAAAAAGAGTAAGAGGTGGCTTCAATGTACCAAATTTAATCTCAGGGGCACTTTGCACACTGCGACATCGCAGGTGCGATGTCGGTGGGGTCAAATTGAAAATGACGCACTTCCGGCATCGCATGCGACATCGCAGTGTGTAAAGGCTGGATGATACGATTAACGAGCGCAAAAGCGTCGTAATCGTATCATCGGTGCAGCGTCGGCGTAATCCATGATTACGCTGACGCGACGGTCCGATGTTGTTCCTCGCTCCTGCGGCATCACACATCGCTGTGTGTGAAGTCGCAGGAGCGAGGAACGTCTCCTACCGGCCTCACTGCGGCTTCCGTAGGATATGCGGAAGGAAGGAGGTGGGCAGGATGATTACATCCTGCTCATCTCCGCCCCTCCGCTCTGATTGGCTGCCTGCCGTGTGACGTCGCAGTGACGCCGCACGACCCGCCCCCTTAACAAGGAGGCGGGTCGCCGGCCACAGGGACGTCGCACGGCAGGTGAGTGTGTGTGTGAAGCTGCCGTAGCGATAACTTTCGCTACGCCAGCTATCACCACATATCGCTGCTGTGACGGGGGCGGGCACTATCGCACTCGGCATCGCAGCATCGGGCTGCGATGTCGTAGTGTGCAAAGCCCGCCTCAGACTACTACACCAATTTAATTAAGCAGTCAGAATTGGATCATTAAAAACATTTCTTCTGCCTGGATAGACCTGGAAACTTCTTTCAATAACTACTCTTTTCTCTGATTACTTTTATTGACAGACATCTTCAATCCTTACTTGCCTCCTCCCAATCATCCAACTATAGTCACGACTATAATGGCTTGGAAGCAACTAATAAAATACAAACCAAAACCAAAAATATTTAAGTATCAACAAGTCAAAGAATTCGCCTTATATTTCTTAGAAATAATCTCTGGAGTTAAAATACCTCCATCATGGAATAATAAGGGTCTAAAAAACTATTAAAGATAGTCATAATGGCGCTGAATTTATTTATTTCCAAGACTAAAAAAAAACCAAAACGTGATCTTAGATTTTGACTTCTACTTGATCCTCTCACTCAGAAAAGAAGCTCAAGAATGAATCAAAAACACACACCCTCTCCCAACAGTCATTAGTCTTCTCTTCTGTAACCCAAACAGTAACAAGTAATATATAAGACTTTATTAACAAAGACACTTCATTTAAAAAAAAAACCTTCTTATTTATCCAATTGGGAGAAAGACACAAATAAAACATTCACAACAGAAGAATGGCAAAATAGTTTAAAATGGATATACAAATCCAATATCTGTGCCAAATTTTATGAATCCTACTACAAAACTATGACGAGCTGGTATTTCACTCCAGCAAAATAAAGCGGGCTTTACACGCTAGGATATTTCTAGCGATAGCTAGCGATATCATACGCAAAAGCACCCGCCCCCGTCGTGCATGCGATATCGTGTGAACGCTGCCGCAGCGAACATTATCGCTACGGCAGCATCACATGCACTTACCTGGTCGGCGGCGTCGCTGTGACTGCCGAACAATCTCTCCTTCAAGGGGGAGGTGCGTTCGACATCACGGCGACGTCACCGCGATGTCACTAAGCGGCCGGCCTATCAAAGCGGAGGGGCGGAGATGAGTGGGATGTAACATCCCACCCACCTCCTTCCTTCCTCATTGCAGGCAGGATGCAGGTAAGGTGAGGTTCCTCACTCCTGCGGTGTCACACACAGCGATGTGTGCTGCCGCAGAAATGACGAACAACATCTATAAACAACCATTAACAATTTTTGGTTTTACGATGACCTCTCCATGGTGAACGATTTTCACCACTTTGGAGGCCGTTTAAGGTCGCTAGTAAGTGTTACACGCTGCAATACAGTTAATGGCGCCGGATGTGCGTCACTAACGACGTGACCCCGACGAAAAAACATTAACGATATCGTAGCATGTAAAGCCCCCTTAAATAAAACTTTCCCAAACCACTCTCCTCTTTGCTGGAAAGCTTGCAAGCTCAAAGGAGATACCATATTCTACATATCTTTTGGTCTTATCCAAAATTAGGTACTCTTTGGTAAAACATATCCAAGCTCATTAACAAAATTATACAATCCAAAATTAACATAACTTAATTACACAATCCAAAGTTAACAAAACCACAAATGGCCCTACTCTCTTTGGATATGCAAACAATCAACCCAACATTTAAACCTATCATAATTCACATATTCCTTGTTGTAAAAAAAAAAAAATCTCCACTGCAGCAAATTGGAAGAAATGAATAATCCCATTAATTCATGATATCATTGATAAAATATCTTTACATAACTTATATGAAAGGAATCCCACAATTTCTATTAACCTTTTCCTAGCTTATTACAAGCGATGGCAGCCCTGGATAAATAACTTCCCTTAATCCTGGATTGATTTTACTATTAGGCCCTATACTGCCCCCACCCCTATTTTTTTCATTTTTTTTCTCCTGCTTTTCTTTTTCTTTTATTCTTTTTTTATTATTCTCTACAGCCACACCCTGACTTCCAATATTTTATATCTTTCATAATTGTTATGTTCCATTAATTGTTTGTATTTAACTTTTCCTTCTACAGAATTGTACTTTATAAATTTGTAATTTATATTATATGTTAATACCTATATTTTCGCAATGTATATATATGTTCTCCCCCTCTACCTTCCTTTATCCTCCCCTTCTTCTCTTGTTTTCCCAATAATAGTTTACTTTCTCATTTCCCACCTCTCAGTCCTATACCCGTTACCTATATTGTTTTACCATGTATATTTACAATGTATTCCTCAAATATTGTAATGTACTCTCTGTATTCGCTAATCTTGGCATCTTGATTTATTGAAACACAAATTTAGATTAATATAAATAAGTCTATTTTTCCTGTTTGTACTTTGAATTAAAGCCAGTCAAGTTAATTAAAAAAGAACATAATGTCAATTACGGCAGTCTCCTGCTGGTGTGAAATTCTTTAGAGTATTAATGTACAGAGTGGGGGACGTTAGAAGTCATCAGGGAAGCATTAATTTTCTGTCGACACCATATGTGGGTTACTTATGGACAAGTGAAGGCTTCACATTTCTAGCATAAATGATCCATAAATTGTAGAGATAAGTACTAGATCTAATATAATAGCATTATAATTAAAACAAATTAATATTGCAAATAAGAACATACATTAAAGTGATGTTATATAAAATTTAATTAGCGATGGAGACTAAAAGTCACAGAAATCACAGAAATTGGGAGTTCATGGTATCTATACAAATTTACTTGGAATGCTAATACTTTCCCTACTTTTGTACTGAATATTTAAAATTTAAGTTGTGGGTGTATTGTGAAAAATGTGGAAAAGTTCACTGGGTAAGAAAACTTTTTTTTAAAGCACTTTATAGAAATAACAAAAACCTGGTTATAATGGACTGACATTAGGACAAAGTTTGGCAATATGGCTCATGTGATCCATTCCTTACCCTTATTCCTTCTATTAATCCATATTTTATTTTTATAATCATACTTCAATTGAATGGTACTGAGCTACTACTCAGATATGAGCAATCAGGCAAGTTGATATGCTTAGATTAAGATTAGTGGGACTGCATTTAGCCAGAGAATAGGAAATCCAAAAAGTCAGAACAGTTCTTGTCACATGTACAACAAAATTCCAGAACTGTGGAAAAGCCTTTGCAACTGAGTTAATTAGTCTGAGCTAAAAAGTCTGTTCCAGGTCTTAGTACATTCAGTGTGAGGCAAGTTGGTGGTCTGATGGCAAATAACAGAATAGTTGTGAGTCAAAGTAATTGACTACTGACTAAGCGCAGCAGCACATTGGAGTATGGATCTACTCATCCAAGTGCTGCTGTTGAGATGAAAACAGATACTGTAAAATTGGAAAGAATGAGTGGTACTGCATAAAAAAGGCATTTTAAGAGTACAGCCACAGAGCCTGTTTTCAAAATTCCCCACAGAGCCAACATTTTAAAAGTGCCTCCAAAGGGCCTATTTTCTGACTTTTCCAACTAAGCCAACATTTTAAGATTGCCCCCAGAGCCTGTTTTCAGAGTTCCCAAATTTAGCCTAAATTTCATAAATGCATCCACAGAGACTCTTCAGATCTTGTGTTATATTGAGCCTGAAGAAGAGACCTGAGTAGTCTCGAAAGCTTGCTATTATTACCATCTTTTCAGTTAGCCATTAAAAGGTATCAACCACTGAGGACTTCAGTTCTTTTAAACAATTTTTTTATCTCTACTGGCTAACACGGTACAAAGATATATTTTACCTGTATCCACAGAGACTGTTATCAGATTTCCCTACTAAGCCAAAATTTAGTAGAGCTGAAACACAGCCTGTTTTTAGAGTTCCCCAGAGAGCCAATATTTTATGAGTGTCACCTCAGAGCCTGTTTCCAGAGTTCCCACATAAAGACAACATTTTAAGGGTGCCACCACAGTAACTGTTATCAGGGTTCCCCCACACGGTCAAGGTTTTATGACTGCAACCACAGACACTGCTGTCAGAGTTCCCCACAGAGCAAAAAATGTAACAGTGCTACGACAGAGCCTGTTTTCAGAGTTCCCCACAGAGGCAATATATTAGGAGTGTCGCCACAGAGCCTGTTTTCAGAGTTCCCCATCAGAGACTAAGTTTCAAGAGTGTCCCCATAGAGACTGTTGTCAGAGTTCCCTACAGTGATAAAATTTAAGAGAGCTGAAAGAGAGCCTTTTTTCACAGTGCTAACATTGTAAGAGTGCAGCCACAGAGCCTGTTTACAGAGTTACCCAACAGAGCACACAAAACCTATCTAAATAACATAGAATTGAAAAAAAATGGAAGAGGTCCAAGTGGAGGAGGAGGTTAATGAGGAGGTGGAGGTTGATGTGGCAGTGTAGGTGGAAGAGGTGAGGAAGTGGAGGTTACCAATATTGAGACTGTAGCCACAGAGCCTGTTTACAGAGTTCCCTCATAGAGCAGACATATCCCTTTAATTGAACAAAGAATAAAAACAAAATTGAACCGGGAGGCAGAAAATCAAGTGGTGGAGGCGGACATGGCAGTGTAGGTGGAAGAGGAAAAGGAGGAAGACAATTTTGTTTTTTTCTTTTTAATTTTGGACAGATCCCAAAACATTTGGAATGGCAAATCAAACAAACAAATTGCACTGGAGTGTAACGATGGATGGCTGCTATTAGTATACTTCTCTAGTCAGGCAAAGGTACGGACAAGTCCTGTGGGATCTATACCCGGTTCATTTTAGTGAATGTGAACTTGCTTACATTGGCTGAGGACAGGCGAATGCATCTATCTGTGATCATACTCCCTGCTATGCTAAACACACATTCCGACAGTACACGTGCCACAGGGCAGGTCAGCACCTCCCAGGCAAAAAAGGGGCAAACTTAGGCCATGTTTCCAATTTGGAGACACAGAAGTAAAAAAGGGGCAGACCCATCACTCAGTATGTGGAGATATGTGGATACATATTCTTATACCATGTTGTTGAAAATCTGCCTCCTGCTAAAACGGGCAGTATTAGATAGTGATGAGAGATGTTATAGCATGCTAAGGAAATTTTCCACCTTTTATCCAGGCTAACCCTCCCTTCCAAGGTTGTGCCAGCTACATTGGCGAATTCATCCTTCTCTACTTTGTGCTTCTAATGAGCCCCCATTGTTCGGTAGGAATGCCATCAGTAGTGCACCTACCAGCATAAGCTTATATTCCTGCATTTTCCAATCACGCTCCAGTGACAGAAGTAAAGATTGCACATTGTCCTTGCATTGAGGATCCAGCCTGGTGACTACCCAGTAATCAGCATGGGTAACAATCTGGATTACTTGGTGGTCATGTGTGCCTGACTGAACATAGACAATAAAAAGCTATCCTCGGTGGGATGTGTATCCTCTCAGTCATGGTCCAGTAATGCCCATGAGCTGCTTTGGGTGCCACCCTGCTCTAAAGATGATTACTCCTTCAAAACTGTCCCCTGGCTGGACAGTTATGTACCTGGCCACTGTTGGTACATGGACCCACCCTCCGAGTCATGTGTGGATGACTGGCCTGATTATTGTGTGAATGTTTCCTGTTCCTCCTCTTCTTGATGATGGAGTTATCAACCCTAGCCAACATCGTGGAGTATTCGAAGCAGCACAACACGGCACACATGTCCCGCATGGAGGCCCACTCGCTAATCGCGATGTGATGTTGATCTGCAGAGTGACCATGCGTGCTGCAGCTGAAACTCCAATATCACCTATTACTGCTCGCACACTATCTCCAGTATATGCAAGGTAAAGTTCCACTTTGTGGGTACATTATCGATGAGACAGTGAGCAGTAAGGCAGATGTTAAACTGCAGCACAAGAAAGCAAGCAGCAGCAGGGTGAGAATACTGAAAGCATGCATCAGTGGCAGCCATGGCCATGTCAACTAAGCTAAGCAGTTTTTGCAGCATAGTTTCATTTAGGATTTTACCTAGCCCATTACATGGCATTTCATTTGGTATTGGCAGGTATTTATAAAAAGCGTATTCTCCATATATCCATCTGTGAGATGAGCACAACATCAGGATAAAAAGCATTATTTCGTCAAGCACTTACCATCTGCAGAGAGAGCTGTATTAGACATACATGTGAGATAGTTCAGCCATGCTGTCACTGGGTTACTTTACCTTCCCTGCTCGTTAAGATCTGCCAAGAAATGGAAATAGAAATTCATTGGTGCTCATATTGATGTAAGTAAGCCTTCTAATGTTTCCTTGTTTATTTCTTAGTAGAGTTTACTTCTTAGTAGATGCATCATACATCTGTTTTTACTCGCATAACTGGATATCTCCTTACCGCTCTATAATTTTACATGTTCACACCCAGAGGTGTAACTAGAGTATGATGGGCCCCGGTGAAAAATATGGACGTCCCTCCCCCACATGTTTTTCAGATGTATGGGAATCTTGTACCATTCTAAATCCTATAAAGACATAAGTGTTGTCCCCTTCCTTAATTATGTAGAAATGTCCCCTATCCTGTACTATTATCCCCCATCCTGGGCCATTTTCAGGTATGTATATCCCTCATACAGGTATACATGTCCTCCATCCTGTTATATATGTCCCTCATCCTAGGAACCTTGCTGGTATGTATCTCTCCAATTCTGGTATATATGACCCCAAACTGGTATATATACCCCCCATCCTGGGCCCCTTCCTGGTATGTATGTCCCCCACCATAGTACATACAATATGACCCCTCTTCTGAAACCCTTCCTGGTATTTATGTCCCCCATCTTGGGCTCCTTCCTATTATATGTGTGCCACGCATTACTTCACTGCCATGTGATGCCATTGCCTGGCAGGCCAAAGTCAGCTGCATGCCTCTAATTGGCATGTATTGTGGTGCAGAGATCTGACTGGTCTCTGAAAAGAAATACATTTTAGCTGAATGTTCTTCATTGGATGCATATCCACCTTAAGTAAGCACTGGGGTTGGCAGGCCCCACTCCCACAAGGGTCCATCATTATATCCCTGTTCATACTATAAACATTTGACATTTAAACCAGAAAAGTCCCTTTTGTCAATATTAACAGTAACCAATACTGTAGAAAAGTGAAGTAGAGTCTTCAATAGCATAACATCTCCAGTGACACTTACACCCTTAGCCATTCAGTCATCCAAATATGTTGATTGGATAATATAATGAAAGGCCGGTATGGGTAATTTATTTAGTCTGATAGGTATTAACAAGGAATCCGCATGTTTTCTTAACCAGGTAGCAATTCCCACTTGTATAGTAAAAGACTGGATAGCAAGAGAACTCCTGGAGAACCTCAAATGCCAAAAGAATTTGAACATTTTACAATAGCCAGCTATATGAGCTTCCAGTTGAACCCATAATTTAGATGTATCATCATTCCACCAATATTTTCATTGATCCAGAAGAGAACTTGGGTGCCCTGGGAAATGGGAAGAAAAAGTTATTATTAGTGATGAGCGAATATATTCAGCACTCTTCATTACTCGCACAAATATTAAGGTATTGACGTTACTCACCAAGTATTTTGGTTTTCACCTAGTGAGATTCAAGATTCCTTTCCAGCATGTTTTCAGCCACTAAACATGCTGGGATTGCCTTCCAATCACAGTAATGCCATGGCCATCTTTGCTACTGGCATTACTGTGATCGGGAGTAATGGTGAAAATAAACTGACTTAGGCTATGTGCGCACTATAAAAGTGATTTTTCTCAAGAAAATTTCTTGAGAAACTTCTGGGAGTTGAAGATTACCGCACCTGAGGTAAAAAAAACGCACCAAAACTGCGGGAAAAACGCATGCGTTTTTGCCACGGTTTTGCTGCGGTTTTTCCGCAGGTTGGTCCCTGCGTTTTTTTTATGCTGAACTGCAATAAATAATATAGATAATAGATAGATAATCGATAGACAGATAATGGATAGAGGGAAAGATGGATAGATGAATAGATAGATAGATAGATAGATGAGAAGGACCTATATAATGTCCCACCCCCCTGCATATTCTAAGCTGGCACCCTTTAGAGACTTTCATGTGGCACTAAAGGGTGCCTAGCCTTGTATTTAGCAAAAAAATAAATAAATAATTAAAAAAAAAATGACGTGAGGTCCCCCCACCTTTTGTAGCCAGCTAGGGTAAAGCAGACGGCTGCAGCCTGCAGACCACAGCTGGCAGCTTCACCTTGGCTGGTAATCCAAAACAGAGGGCACCCCATGCTGCTATTTTACATTAAATAAATAATTTAAAACAAAAAACGTGGGGTCCCCCCCAAATTGGATCACCAGCCAAGGTAAAGCGGACAGCTGGAGTCTGATATTCTCAGACTAGGGCGGTCCACTGTTATTGGACACTCTCCAGCCTAAAAATAGCAGGCTGCAGCCACCCCAGAAGTGGCGCATCCATTAGATGTGCCAATCCTGGTGCTTCGCCCCAACTCATCCCGGTGCCCTGGTGTGGTGGCAAACGGGGTAATATATGGGGTTGATGCGAGATGTGTAATGTCACCTGGTATCAAGCCCTGGGGTTTGTGATGTCATGCGTCTATCAGATACCCGACATCACCAACCCAGTCAGTAAGAAATAAAAAATAGACAACAAAAAAAGTTTTATTTGAAAAAACACTCCCTACATTCCCTCTTTCACCAATTTATTGACAAGAACAATGAAATCCGGGTCCGGTGTAATCCAATAAGGGGGGGGGTCCTACGACAATTCATACGACAGTTACTGTCCCAGTCAAAGAAGAACAGAAGGTTCCCCATTGGCTGGGAGAGTAATGCAGTGACTTCAGCTAACATCAATAGGTCAGCCCAGGTCACTGCAGGGGATGCCGAGCGCTGCCATCAGGAGGTTTGATGAGATCATTACCTGCTGTGATGATCTCCTGCAGTCCTGCCATCAGCGCTGTCACTGCCTTCTATGCCCGCCGCGTTCTCAGCAGTATCGCGAGAGCCCGTGACGTCACCGCCAGTGACAGTCTCGGGCCGCGGGCATAGACGGCAGTCACAGCGGTGACATCAGGAGGCAGGAGATCATCACAGCAGGTAATGATCTCATCTCACCTCCTGACAGCAGCGCCCGTCATCCCCGCGGCTGCACGCACTGCTGTGTGTCAGTGTCTGCCTGTGCTGCAGGGTGAAAAGCTGCTGATACTGCGGGCAGACACTGAAACACTGCAGGGCAGGCAGTCGCGGGGCCGGAGCGGGACACAGACTGCACGGGCACCCTGGAAGTGCTTCTGTGCGGCGTCCAGGGAGTGTGACGTCTGTGTTTACTCTGCTCCACTTCCTCTTCTGTCATAATGACATCACTTCCTGCAAAACCGCAGGCAGCGATGAACATTACCGCAGGTAAATCGCGGCTATACTGGGGGTATACCGCATATGATTTGCTAACTGCGGTATACCCCCGGAATTTCGCGATTACATTACAGTGAATGGAGTGAAATACCGGGGGTATACCGCAGGTACCTGCGGAAAAGAAGTGACATGCACATTTTCTCAAGAAAATCTTCACAAAGAATTTTCTTGAGAAAAAAACGCAGTGTGCGCACAGCTATTTTTTTTCCCATAGATTTTGCTGGGAAATGTCTGCAGAAAGATTTCCAACATTTCTCAAGAAATTTCCGCAGCAAGACCGCAGGTAAATCCGCGGGTAAAAACGCCTAGTGCGCACATAGCCTTACTGAAATTCCCTGCGGCTGTCGCACTACTTCCAGGTTGGCTCATTAGATCTCAAAAAAAGCACTGCTTTACCCACCTAACCTCTCTGCCAGCTTCTGTGATTGGCTGTCCTCACAGAGGCTATCTGAGTCCTCTAATGGAGTGTAAAAATAAATAAAGAAAAAAAATCGGTGGTACAATGGCAATCAGGGTAATATAAGGAGTTAATGACAACCGTGATTTGCAAAAATCACAGCTGCCACTAAACCCTGGATTAGTAATGGGGAGAGATCTATGGGACCCCCCATTACTAACCCTGTAAGTAAAAAAAAACAAAACAGACAAATCCTTTATTTTAAATTTAAAATAGATCACGATCTTTCACCAATTTATAAACCCCCAGTTCCGACTTAATCCACATGAGGTTCTACAACGATCCCCCCGGTTCTGCTATGTCCAAATTCTACAGTGACCAGTAACATTGTGAAGATGTAATTTACCCTCTCACTGTATATGCTGTGATACTATGTCATGATATGTATATTTCCCTGGTTGTATTAGTTGTAATTCATGTATTTTCTTGGGGGAGCTACTGGTCTCAATGTGTCTCTCTCATACAATTGTAGTCTTGGCATCTAATGTGATTATGTAAATAGCCTGTCCTCTTCTATCCAGAGTTGTGTATCTAGTCTGTAATTGCATTGGCCAGTGAAGGAATAGTCATTGTGCTGCACAGCAGGAGATCCCTTCATCTACTGTGGCTGGCAGACATATCGGAGCCCTGTGATGGACCAAACCATTGATGATAGGATGTGTGACCCCTACCCCCTGAACAAACATGGTGGGCTGGTCAAGGAGCACAGACAATGCATTTCCCTTTTTGTAACTTCAGAGTGAGCTGAAACTAAAGAGAAGAAGCAGCTCCCAGCCTGGGTGGCTGTGGACACGGACGGAGCTAGGCCTGTGTGGCGGCCCGTGGGATTGTGTGGAACTCTTTGGACTATTGTAAGGACGATTGCTTTGTAATCCGGTCCGAGGATTGTCGGGAAGGGCCCCCGAATCTGTTTTACGTGGAATTATCGTGTACTGTTCCAGTGTTCTTGTGAATAAACCTGTTGGATCGTCCCTCGGCCTCGTCCATCCTTTGCTCTGTTGTACACTCCCGTCACAAACTGGTTGGCAGCGCTGGGATCAGAGCAGAAGGAATGGAGGACAATGGCTCAACATCAGGAACCAGCACTGCAGAGTACAAGACCTGGACTTTGGGGAGCCTGCAATCAAAGGCCCGTGAAGTAGGAGTTCGTTTCAAAGGACTCTCCAAGGAGCAGCTGATTGAGGCGCTAGAAGGAGTCTGCTCGCAAAATGACGTGGAGGAAGGATCCTCACAGCAAACGGAAGAAAGACGGGAGCTGGAGGTAAATACCCCAAAAAGTCAATGGATTGTGTGGTATGAGGAGGAAATGGCACTGCTTGGAGATGAGGCCACCATAGAAGATAAGAGGGAGGCTATTCGCGGAGCTAAGGAGAGGGCATTGCTGGAGAGGAGGCTTGCTGTGGAAGCAGCTAGAGGCTCCAGACAGACTGTAACCACAGCACCCACTATGAGGGAATTCTCCAGAGTGTCCCGCAAGGACTTTAAGCCATTTAATGAAGCTGCAGGTGACATTGAGGGCTTCTTCCAGGACTTTGAGCATCAGTGCCGATTAATGGAAGTCCCAGAGAGAGAGCGAGTCAGACACTTGGTGGGCCTCTTGGAGGGTGGAGCTGCCGACGCCTATAGAGCTATGGACCCTGAGTGGAATTGTGAGTATGGGGAGATAAAACAGACCATTCTGGAACATTATGCTGTGACCCCAGATACATATAGGACTAAGTTCCGTACATTAGCCTGTGATGGAGAAGTGTCTTTCAAGATGTTTGCCCACAGACTGAAACAAGTATGCCATCGCTGGCTGGAGGGAGAGGGAGCCTTAACTTGGGAGACCTTCCTCCAGGTCATCCTGAAAGAGCAGTGCTATGCCAGGTGCCCAGCGGAAATCAGAGAATGGGTGCGTGAGAGAAAGCCGTCAACTGTGGAACAAGCTGCTGCTCTCGCTGATGAGGTGCTCACCATCAAGCCTCAGTGGAGGGTTCTGTTGGAGGATGGAGAGACGCCTAACAGCTCCACAACACCGGATGCCCCCAGTTATTCTGTCCCCATTGTTCCCAGTTCCTCTAAGCCACCACATGTTGATACCCGTGTTAATGTGCCTCCAGTTGCTTCTACTACACTTTCTGGAATACGCCGGGGAGAGGAAGTAACAGAGCGCAGGTGTTATGTTTGTAGGCATCCTGGGCATTTGCAGGCCTCATGCCCAGCCAGCCCATGGAGGAATCATCCTCAAACCCCTACAGCACCTTCAGGTGGGAGCCGGCCTCCAAGTTCCCCTACCCCTTACCCAAGAGGACGCCTTGGATGGAGGGAGACCCAGCTCAGATGCTATCAATGTGGACAGCCAGGGCATCGGCAAGTCTCCTGCCCAGCTGTTCAAATGAGGACTGATCCTGCACCCAATCGGATTGTTAATTATTTACAGCCCAGTGCCATGTAGGAAGATATGGCACCGCTATGTGAGGACTGGGCTAGTGACTCAGCCCCCTATGTTGCACAACCAGGAGTTTACGGGGTGCGACCCGCAGTTATGACGACTTCTGCTCATCGAGGTAAGCACTTGCAGGAGGTTGTGCTGGATGGACAGAGACTTGTTGGATTTTGTGACTCGGGTGCTTTCCTCACACTGGCTGATCCCCGAGTGGTTCGGCCTGAGGCAATCCATAGAGGACCTGGGATTGTCATTGAACTGGCTGGTGGACAATGGAGGACTATTCCCACAGCCACTGTGGATCTGAACTTTGGTTTTGGGGTCAGGCGATGTGTGGTTGGGGTGATGGGTGGTCTGCCTGCAGCTGTTCTCCTGGGCAATGATGTGGGAGATCTACGATGCCAATTCGTGGCTGCATGAAGCCACATGTAAGTAACGCTCTGCCTGTGTGTACTTAACCAGTGACCTGTAGAGGTCCCTAGTACGTACACAAGTTGGGAGGGGGAGGGATTGTGAAGATGTAATTTACCCTCTCACTGTATATGCTGTGATACTATGTCATGATATGTATATTTCCCTGGTTGTATTAGTTGTAATTCATGTATTTTCTTGGGGGAGCTACTGGTCTCAATGTGTCTCTCTCATACAATTGTAGTCTTGGCATCTAATGTGATTATGTAAATAGCCTGTCCTCTTCTATCCAGAGTTGTGTATCTAGTCTGTAATTGCATTGGCCAGTGAAGGAATAGTCATTGTGCTGCACAGCAGGGGATCCCTTCATCTACTGTGGCTGGCAGACATATCGGAGCCCTGTGATGGACCAAACCATTGATGATAGGATGTGTGACCCCTACCCCCTGAACAAACATAGTGGGCTGGTCAAGGAGCACAGACAATGCATTTCCCTTTTTGTAACTTCAGAGTGAGCTGAAACTAAAGAGAAGAAGCAGCTCCCAGCCTTGGTGGCTGTGGACACGGACGGAGCTAGGCCTGTGTGGCGGCCCGTGGGATTGTGTGGAACTCTTTGGACTACTGTAAGGATGATTGCTTTGTAATCCGGTCCGAGGATTGTCGGGAAGGGCCCCCGAATCTGTTTTACGTGGACTTATCGTGTGCTGTTCCAGTGTTCTTGTGAATAAACCTGTTGGATCGTCCCTCGGCCTCGTCCATCCTTTGCTCTGTTGTACACTCCCGTCACAAACATGACCGATCATTGCAGACTATGGGAAACACTGATGGCAATGGGAAGACCCAGCAGTGAGGAGTGGTGACATCAGTCAAGTCAACTTTGGCTCACCGCTGCTCTCAATTTGGCAGCGAGTTCCACTTTCACTGGGAGCAGTGGGGAGCCTCAGTGTAACCTCCGCTGACCTTATTGCCAGATTTTGGGATTGCTGTGTCCCGCAATCTGACAATCCGTTAATCCGGCAGTTGTGAGGACCCGAATCATTAATGGAGCCATTAAGAAAGCATTTAAGTGGTTTGGAGATCCCAGCTGTTGTGACACCTGGAGGCTGTGAGCTCTGGTAACAGATTGCAGTCTCCAGGTGTCCCAATAGCTGGGAGTTCCAAGAAACTTAAGCACTCTCCTAAAGGCTCCTTTAAGGTTTTCGGGTCTCACAGCTGCTGGTAGACCTCATGCTGTGAGCTCTGGTAGCCTTTGAGTTACCATAACTCTCGGTCACCAAGATTCACAGCAGCTGTCAACCCAGTAACTTTAAGGGAACCTTTAAAAGAGCCTTTAAGAGGACCTTTAATGTTCCTTGTTCCCAGCTGCTGGAACATCTAGAGGCTTTGAACTATTAACAGAATTTACAGCCTCTAGGTGTCCCAACAGCTGAAAATTCCAAGAAATGTAAAGGATCTCTTAAAAGCTCTCTTAAAGGCTCCTTTAAAGTTTTCGGGCCTCACAGCTACTGGACTGTTGGACTGCTGTGCCGCTGTGTCCTGCAACATGACAGTCCGGCAATCCAGCAGTCAGTTACCGGAGTTCACACTGCCCTCAATAAACTCAGTTGAACCCGCTGCCGGATAACCAGAATATGTGATGTGTGTACATTGAGTATTTGATTTCACCAAATCTGCATCTCCTAGAAAACACTGCATCAAAATGTTTTGATACATTTTTATGCCAGAAGATGCAGATTTGGTGTAGGAATTTGGTGTCTAAATTTCAACACCAAATCTGCATCTCTTGGAAAAAAAACGCACAATAACAGTTTTAACGCCATTTTGGTGCATTTTTCAGTATCAAATTTGCATCTTCTGGCATAAAACCACACTGAAACTGCGTTAAAACCATTTCTGTGCATTTTTTTTGCCAGAAGATGAAGATTTGGTGCAGGAATTTGGTGTATAAATTTCAGCACTAAATCTACATCTCTTGGCAAAAAAATGTAGATGCAGGAGATGCAGGTCTGGTTAAACTCAGTTCACCAGAGTTGTGATCACTGAGTTCAATATGGTCACCTGAGGTGAGTTTACCTGCGGTCACAAATGGGGTACCTTGGGAACCTCCAGCTGTGACCGCACATAAACTAAGTGACGTTACCACTCACAGCTGTGGCTCAGTAAGTCTCTGCCTGACATCACAACGGGTGGTCTTGTTTTCTAATGTAACGACCCACTGTGATTTCAGTATGCAGCAGAGCCAGGATCGTGGTGGGATATTGTGGTGTAGATTACATAGGATCTGAGTGTTTTGTGGTCAATAAATTGGAGAAAGAGGGGGTGATTTGATTTGTTTTTTTTCAAATAAAGGATTTTTCTTTGTGTTTTGTGTTTATTTCTTTTTAGTTACAGGATTAGTAAGGTGGGGGTCTCATAGATCCCTCCCTATTACTAATCTAGGGCTTAGTGACAGATGTGAGCTGTCATTTACCCCTTATATTACCCCGATTCCCACCGCACCAAGGCAATCAGGATGAGGTGGGTAAAGTGCCAGGATTGTCGCTGTCAGGTTTCCGGGTTTTCCAGTCCTCTTTTGAAAAAGCTTGCCCTCGGTTAACATGGAGTTTTGTGTTCTGTTGCCCTACTTCCTGTCCAGCTGCTTAAAAGGCCGCCTCTAAGCTTAGTCCAGTGCCTGAGTACACTGCTTGCTGTGTGCTCCTGCTTTGCTGCTGCTGCTACTTGATTACCTTTGGATCCTCCTGGAAATCTACCGACCGACTCTGGACCATACCCGGTTTCTTCAAACTGTGCCCGGACTCCGTCTGCCGTCTTTTGTCAGCACGTCTGCCCGGTTTCTTCCGGTTCATAACCATTCTGGACTTTCATTCCGTACGGACACTTCTGGACTTTACCGCTTGCCCCTTGTGTCCCGGCTGCGGCGCATTTAGGCCTTCCGGGGTTGATTGCCGGACAGTCCCTGTATAGGGGTTCGCTCTGGTGGTCTCCCTGGGGGAGTCCGGTGCGTGGCCCCGGGAATCCCCTTCGCTCCGTTTCAGAAAGGTATTTTTCTTGTGTTTGTTATACTGTGTTTTTCCGTTGTGTATCTACCGTGGTTACATATCATAAAAACATCTTGTACCACAAACTCGTCTCTGGCTGTCATTGCCCTAACGCTATCGAAATCCTCAAAACATACAATAGTATTACATTATACTCAGGCCCATAAGAGGATTTCGCTGGGGCAATGACTGAGACACGAGTAGATCAGCTCTTTTCTATGATTAACTCCTTGCAGCAGGAGATGGAGGTGGTGCAGACTAAACTTAGAGATGTGGAGACACAGCTGGGCCATGATCACCAGGTACTGGGTCCGGCTATACAGGATTTGCAAGTCAGAGTGGAGGCTCAGGAAGCCGGCCCCACTACGTCCGTATCAGCTGCCGGTATGCCTAGGTTACCCCCATTCCGTTTCAATGGTGACCGTAGTCAGTTTCGTGGATTTGTGAACCAATGTATACTGTTTTTTGATGTACATGCTGATTATTACCGTTCTGACCGGTCCAAAGTGTTATGTATAATTATGTTATTAACCTCACGAGCACTGGCTTGGGCTAATCCTATGATAGAGAACCGGGACATCCGTTTAAATCACCTAGAGGACTTTCTGACCGCAATGGCGCAGATGTTTGATGATCCGAATCGCCGTGCTACCGCTGAATCGGCTCTCCTTTCCTTACGTCAGGGAAAGCGTTCTGTCGTTGAATACGCCACTGAATTTAAGAGGTTAGTGGTAGACACCGACTGGGGAAACAATGCATTATTGTCTGTTTTCAGAAAGGGTTTGTCCGGTACCATCAAAGACGAGTTAGCTCGTTCCGAATCTCCAGGGGAGTTTGAACAGTTTCTCCAGCACTGTGTGCGTATTGATACCCGCTTGACCGAACGTAGACAGGAAAAATGGGCAGCTGTAAACCGTGTAAACAACTTTGCCTTTCCTTCCAGAGAACCTGCTCTCAGGACGCCACGGGAGGCCGAGGACGTTCCTATGCAAGTGGACTCTCTGCAAAAGCGAGAGACCAATGAACGTCGCGAACACCGGCTCCGTGAGCGTTTGTGTTTCTATTGCGGTCAATCGGACCATTTCTTGATCGACTGCCCGAAACGTCCGAATCGCCCAAATAAGGTATTGGCAGCCATGGCAGAGTGTGACAACACGGACGCAGAGTCCGATATCTCTGAGACAAGTGGACACCTGGATGCGGTATTTCCCTTGACTGTAATGTCAACCTCACCGAAGGACTCGGAAGGGAAATATACCCATTGCTCGCTCCCCATTCAGATCCGGTGGGAGGGACAGCTAATACCTACCTCTGCAATGATAGACTCTGGGGCAGGGGGAAATTTCATGGACTCCTCTTTTGCCAGGAAACACGGTATCCGGACTCAGCAAAGATCCTCACCGGTTACCATGGAGACGGTTGACGGATCTCCGTTAATCTCTGGACCAGTTGATCGGGAAACCGTACCGCTAGAATGCGTCATGAAGCCAGGTCAGCAGGAGACCCTTGTTTTCATGTTAATTTCTTCTCCTCATTTTCCGATTATTCTAGGTATTCCGTGGCTACGGTCTACAAATCCGGTCATCGATTGGGAAACTAAGGAAATATCCTTCCCACCGCAGAGTATTCCGACCATTAGTCCAACTGTTCCGGTTCCAGTAACACCGAATGCGGAGGGCACTGTACAGGTACCTGTTCTACCCCCGGTGTATAATGACTTTGCGGATATATGCGACAAAAGAAAAGCCGATCGGCTTCCCCCGCATAGACCGTATGATTGCCCCATAGACTTACTCCCAGGGGCGGAGATCCCGTTTGGTCATGTCTACCCGTTGGCGGCACCTGAGCTAGAAGCACTAAAAGAATACATTGATGAAAGTCTAGCTAAGGGATTCATTCGTCCATCTACCTCACCAGCAGGGGCACCCATCTTTTTCGTGAAAAAGAAAGAGGGGACTCTGAGACCCTGTATTGACTACCGGGAACTGAATAAAATAACTATCCGGAACCGGTATCCGTTACCGTTGATTCCTGAGCTATTGGAGAGGGTCCAACAGGCAAAAATATTCACCAAATTGGATCTCCGTGGGGCATACAATCTACTCCGTATACGTCCCGGTGACGAGTGGAAGACCGCGTTCCGATGTCGGTATGGACATTTTGAGTACCTAGTGATGCCTTTTGGACTTTGTAACGCTCCCGCGACTTTCCAACATCTAGTTAACGATATTTTTAGGGATATCATGGACCAATTCATGGTGATTTATCTGGACGATATCCTAATCTTTTCTGATTCCCTACAGGAACACCAGGAACACGTCAAGACCGTACTTACCCGGCTGAGGGAAAACCACCTGTACATCAAACTGGAGAAATGCGAGTTCCACTGCTCACAAATACAATTCTTAGGTTATGTCATCTCTCCTCAGGGACTGAACATGGAGTCTGGCAAGATACAAGCAATTCTAGACTGGCCGGAACCGGGGAACATCAAGGAGGTACAACGCTTTGTCGGTTTTGCCAACTTTTACCGACGTTTTATCCGTAATTTTTCAGAGATCGTTCGTCCCATCACTCTGTTAACCAAGAAAGGACAGAAGTTTGTGTGGTCCGCCCAGGCCCAGGAAGCTTTCCATCGTCTCAAGGTTTGTTTTACCTCAGCGCCTATATTGGTACATCCGAATCCCGCACTTCCCTTTATCGTGGAAGTCGACGCTTCCGACTACGCATTAGGGGCCATCCTTTCACAAAGGACTGGGGACAAGAGTCTCTTACATCCGTGTGCTTTCTTTTCCCGCCGGTTGTCCCCTGCAGAAAGGAACTATGACATTGCGGACAAGGAATTGTTAGCGATTATTTCCGCTTTCAAGGAATGGAGACATCACTTACAGGGAGCCGCGCAGCAAGTGATAGTACTCACAGATCATCGTAATCTGGAATTTCTTAAGTCTGCCAGGTGCCTGTCTCCACGGCAAGCCCGTTGGAGCCTATTCCTTAACCAGTTCAATTTTGTCGTTACATACCGTCCAGGTTCACGTAATGGGAAAGCCGATGCCTTGTCCCGAATCCACGCCGTGGACTCCGTGCCTGGAACCCCGTCTCAGACCGTGTTATCGGATGCCAATTTCGTTGGAGTAATCCAGGACCAGGACTTGTGGAAGGACATCAAGCTGGCCTATGATGGTGACGTATTTCTTGCTGCCCCCCCGAATGATGTAACTCTTGTTCTTCGGAATGGTGTGTGGTTGAGAGAGCGACGCATTTATGTCCCGGAGGCCGTAAGACTTCGGGTTCTCAAGTTGGTCCATGACTCCGTGTTGGCTGGTCATAGGGGGGTACAGAAGACGCAGGAATTTCTGAACCGTTTTTTCTGGTGGCCTACCTGTTTAAAGAACGTAAAGGACTATGTCCACTCATGTGTGGTTTGTGCCCGGTGCAAGGTCCCTCGTGTGGCTCCTACAGGACTCCTCCAACCGTTACCCGTGCCATCTCGCCCTTGGGGGTCTATCTCAATGGATTTTATTGTGGAGTTGCCCGTCTCAGACGGTCACAATACCATTTTAGTGGTGGTGGATCGGTTGACTAAAGCTGCTCACTTTATTCCGTGTGCCGGTCTTCCCTCAGCCGCAGAGACAGTGGATCTGGTTATCCAGAACGTATTCCGATTGCATGGGGTACCAGACGAGATCATCTCTGACCGGGGCGTGCAGTTCACGTCTAGGTTCTGGAAGGGGTTTTGTACGGCACTCCAGATTGATGTCTGTTTGTCTTCTGCATACCATCCTCAGACAAATGGGCAAACCGAACGGACCAATCAAACACTGGAACAATACCTTCGCTGTTATGTCAGCCATCTGCAGGACGATTGGTTGAGGATGCTTCCGTTGGCGGAGTTCTCGTATAACAACACTCAGAGCAGCTCCACTAAGGTAACGTCCTTCTTTGCTAACTTGGGTTACCATCCGACTATTTTGCCTAGGTCACCGGTTGCGGTCTCAGTGCCTGCGGTGGAGGACAGATTAACAGAGCTACGACAAAATCTGGAGGTTCTGAAGGACACTGTGGCTACAGCTCAGGAGCGTTACAAGAGGTCGGCAGACGCTCACCGGAGACCGGCACCCATGTATAAGGTAGGGGACTCTGTATGGTTGTCCACCAAGAACCTGAGATTGGGTGTTCCTTCGCAGAAACTGGGACAAAAATTCATCGGTCCGTTCAAGATCACCGGGATCGTGAGCCCTGTGGCCTGTCGGCTGCGGTTACCGCACCATCTAAAGGTACACCCGGTCTTTCATGTTTCTCTCCTCACATCCGTCTCTCCCAATACGTTTCATGGTCGTGTCGTGCCTCCTCCTCCGCCTGTGATGGTCGACGGCGAGGAGCAGTTTGTGGTTGAGGACATTATTGACTTCCGGCTTCATCGTCGTCGGCTTCAGTATCTGGTACGTTGGCAGGGGTACGCCCCCGAGGACGATTCCTGGGAACCGGTGGGTAACATTCGAGCACCACGGAAGATCGCTCAGTTTCATCGACGGTACCCGGACAAGCCGGGCCCTGACCCGTCCTGAGGCCGTTTCTGGGGGGGGGAGTAATGTCAGGTTTCCGGCTTTTCCAGTCCTCTTTTGAAAAAGCTTGCCCTCGGTTAACATGGAGTTTTGTGTTCTGTTGCCCTACTTCCTGTCCAGCTGCTTAAAAGGCCGCCTCTAAGCTTAGTCCAGTGCCTGAGTACACTGCTTGCTGTGTGCTCCTGCTTTGCTGCTGCTGCTGCTACTTGATTACCTTTGGATCCTCCTGGAAATCTACCGACCGACTCTGGACCATACCCGGTTTCTTCAAACTGTGCCCGGACTCCGTCTGCCGTCTTTTGTCAGCACGTCTGCCCGGTTTCTTCCGGTTCATAACCATTCTGGACTTTCATTCCGTACGGACACTTCTGGACTTTACCGCTTGCCCCTTGTGTCCCGGCTGCGGCGCATTTAGGCCTTCCGGGGTTGATTGCCGGACAGTCCCTGTATAGGGGTTCGCTCTGGTGGTCTCCCTGGGGGAGTCCGGTGCGTGGCCCCGGGAATCCCCTTCGCTCCGTTTCAGAAAGGTATTTTTCTTGTGTTTGTTATACTGTGTTTTTCCGTTGTGTATCTACCGTGGTTACATATCATAAAAACATCTTGTACCACAAACTCGTCTCTGGCTGTCATTGCCCTAACGCTATCGAAATCCTCAAAACATACAATAGTATTACAGTCGCATCTAATGGATGGGACAATTCTGAGTGGCTGCAGGCTGCTATTTTTAGGCTGGGGGCCCAATAACCATGGGCATTCTCAGCCTGAGAATATGTATGAGATCTAATGAGCGGACCTGGAAGTAGTGTGACAACCGTAGGAAAACTCAGTGAGTCTAACTGTCCTGCTTTAATCCACGTAATACTCTGATAATATAATTCCCAGAAACCAAATGTGAGTCAGAAATGCATCCAAGCATCTTCCCTATGCTGTTCCCATTCAGATTCAACATTTGTTCATCCATTTCAACATTTTTACAGCCCTCCCAGACTGACTTCCATGGTCCTCCTGAAAATTATTCGAGTTTACCATTGACTTGACATTGGGCTTGTTATTCGTGATGAATACATGAATAACAGAAATTATTCGGCTTGAATAATCTGAAAATGAATATTGCACTATTTGCCCATCTCTATTTATTAGAGACACCCTAGCTCTCTGGGGATTCCAAATACAACTTGTCAAGAGTGTTAGGAAGTTTTTTAATGTTTGTGTAGACGATGAACAATACTCAGTTTACTAATTAGGTTACTTTTGGAGGCAATTAGGCACTTTTAGTGGTATCAGACTTCAGGGGCCTTAATAAAAAAATGATGACATGCATTTGTATTTATTTTTTTAAATATTTAGAAAACCATGTATCATTTTCTTTAAACTTCACAAATACTTGCTACTTAGTTTTTGTATACGACACAAAAAAATTGAACCAAGGCACATCTCGCGTCAGAATCAACGCCACTCCATAAGGCACATGAAGAAGGGAAGAAAGAACTGGAGCTTACAAAGGCTGTTCGTATAAAATATCAAAAAGCTTTATTGTATAGATTTCTTTTTTTAAAAAATTGGTTTCAATCATTATAGGAGATATACATATATGGTGCTAATGGAGGACAAGGTGAATTACCACATATAAGTGGGGGAGCAAAGGTGATAAACACCCCAAATAAGGGGATAGTTACTAGCAGGGACAAAGGATCATGAGTAGTCATAAATAGCTGGCTAACAAATATGGCGCCTCTGTCCTGACAGGGTACATGAATATGTATAGCCAAATCGGCATAAGTCCTTTAGACAGGGCAGAGGTTCCAAAGACCAGACTAGTCATAGGAAAAGAATCAAAAATGGCTGGCTGATAAATATGGCGCCTCTGTCCTGACAGGGCACACGAAAATGTATAGCCAAATCGGCATAAGTCCGTTAGACAGGGCAGAGGCCACCAGAGACCAGACTAGTCATAAGAAAAAGACCCTAAAAATCCCATAACTTACACATAGTCAAAAGGGTGATCACCAGAGCGTCCCACACCAGTGAAAGGAGCCTTCCTACGCACGTTTCGCACGGATTACGTCTGCTGGCTTCATCAGGGAAGGTGTACGGCAATTGCCGTTCAAGGACCTTAAATAGGAAGTCACATGACTTCATTGGGCAGACCAGGACCTAGAAAATGTGTCCCAGCCAATCGGATCCCCGCTGACGCACACGCGCACCGCGCGCCCAGCATCACACGCCCCACAGCCGTCCAATGGGAGAGGGAGCCCGGAGCACAGCAACTCCGTGCTCCAAGGCTACCCCCACCCAACAAGGACGGCCAAGGGGCGGGCAAGGCAGGCGAGCGGCGCGCACGGGGCACGGAGATCAGAGGGCGGGACACAGCTCCCAGCTAGAGCCCGTCAATCAGCCAGTCGGGTTGCCATGACGGCGCGCAAACAACGCGCGGCGAAAGTCCACACCAAGTCCCCGGCAGTCCAGCGAGGGGGGACGCGGCGGGCCCCCGGGCCCAGGGGTCCACAGCATCCCCCCACACCCAAAGGGACGCTGGGCAGGCAGTGGGGACAAACCACCGCGCGACGGGAGCGCGCACAGCAACCAGAGGGCGGGACGGGCTAATAGCTGGAAAATAGAAAAAAGTGGACAATAAATAAGTATTCATGCTATCCCATAGATAAGACTGCAATGGTATAACAATGGCATCAGCAACAATACATAAAAACACAGAAACAGGGGGATTATTATGAGAAAATCTTCTTAAAGTGACAGTACGTCCATATCATGGGGGAATCATATGTGAACAATTTTCCGAAACCGATGTCAGGTCCAAGTCCGACATGCAAACCACAATGGATTATTACTGTGACAAGGTCCTATGAAGGCAAGAGAATTAAATTAGGAACACTGAAAATAAATAATGGGGACAAAAAGAAACCAAATAAAAAATTGTAATTAAAAAATACCCTAAATTAAAAAGGAAAGGAATGGTGCAGTACATGGCAAGGATTCTTCATAGAAACAGGGCAAAATTTAAAGCCTCATTAAGGCCCTTTGGTGTTACTGTGTCCAAAATGGTAATCCATTTTAGTTCACGTTGGGCCAAAAGTTTTTTAACATTTCCCCCCCTTATCCCACAATGAATCACGTCTATACCCCTGACCATGAAAGATCTAGGGTTGCATCCATGGACCAACTTAAAGTGGTGCGGTATAGTTTTTAATTCTGCCACATTGGTCACTGTGGTTGCCGCCCGAATATCCCTCACATGCTCCCTTACTCTTACTCTTAGTTCCCTTGACGTCATACCTATATAGATCTTATTACAATCACATGTTGCATAATAGATGACGTTGATGGTAGTACATGAAATATGTTCTTTTATAGGGAAAATAAAAAAATATAAAAGAACATATTTCATGTACTACCATCAACGTCATCTATTATGCAACATGTGATTGGGCGGCAACCACAGTGACCAATGTGGCAGAATTAAAAACTATACCGCGCCACTTTAAGTTGGTCCATGGATGCAACCCTAGATCTTTCATGGTCAGGGGTATAGACGTGATTCATTGTGGGATAAGGGGGGGAAATGTTAAAAAACTTTTGGCCCAACGTGAACTAAAATGGATTACCATTTTGGACACAGTAACACCAAAGGGCCTTAATGAGGCTTTAAATTTTGCCCCGTTTCTATGAAGAATCCTTGCCATGTACTGCACCATTCCTTTCCTTTTTAATTTAGGGTATTTTTTAATTACAATTTTTTATTTGGTTTCTTTTTGTCCCCATTATTTATTTTCAGTGTTCCTAATTTAATTCTCTTGCCTTCATAGGACCTTGTCACAGTAATAATCCATTGTGGTTTGCATGTCGGACTTGGACCTGACATCGGTTTCGGAAAATTGTTCGCATATGATTCCCCCATGATATGGACGTACTGTCACTTTAAGAAGATTTTCTCATAATAATCCCCCTGTTCCTGTGTTTTTATGTATTGTTGCTGATGCCATTGTTATACCATTGCAGTCTTATCTATGGGATAGCATGAATACTTATTTATTGTCCACTTTTTTCTATTTTCCAGCTATTAGCCCGTCCCGCCCTCTGGTTGCTGTGCGCGCTCCCGTCGCGCGGTGGTTTGTCCCCACTGCCTGCCCGGCGTCCCTTTGAGTGTGGGGGGATGCTGTGGACCCCTGGGCCCGGGGGCCCGCCGCGTCCCCCCTCGCTGGACTGCCGGGGACTTGGTGTGGACTTTCGCCGCGCGTTGTTTGCGCGCCGTCATGGCAACCCGACTGGCTGATTGACGGGCTCTAGCTGGGAGCTGTGTCCCGCCCTCTGATCTCCGTGCCCCGTGCGCGCCGCTCGCCTGCCTCGCCCGCCCCTTGGCCGTCCTTGTTGGGTGGGGGTGGCCTTGGAGCACGGAGTTGCTGTGCTCCGGGCTCCCTCTCCCATTGGACGGCTGTGGGGCGTGTGATGCTGGGCGCGCGGTGCGCGTGTGCGTCAGCGGGGATCCGATTGGCTGGGACACATTTTCTAGGTCCTGGTCTGCCCAATGAAGTCATGTGACTTCCTATTTAAGGTCCTTGAACGGCAATTGCCGTACACCTTCCCTGATGAAGCCAGCAGACGTAATCCGTGCGAAACGCGCGTAGGAAGGCTCCTTTCACTGGTGTGGGACGCTCTGGTGATCACCCTTTTGACTATGTGTAAGTTATGGGATTTTTAGGGTCTTTTTCTTATGACTAGTCTGGTCTCTGGTGGCCTCTGCCCTGTCTAACGGACTTATGCCGATTTGGCTATACATTTTCGTGTGCCCTGTCAGGACAGAGGCGCCATATTTATCAGCCAGCCATTTTTGATTCTTTTCCTATGACTAGTCTGGTCTTTGGAACCTCTGCCCTGTCTAAAGGACTTATGCCGATTTGGCTATACATATTCATGTACCCTGTCAGGACAGAGGCGCCATATTTGTTAGCCAGCTATTTATGACTACTCATGATCCTTTGTCCCTGCTAGTAACTATCCCCTTATTTGGGGTGTTTATCACCTTTGCTCCCCCACTTATATGTGGTAATTCACCTTGTCCTCCATTAGCACCATATATGTCTATCTCCTATAATGATTGAAACCAATTTTTTAAAAAAAGAAATCTATACAATAAAGCTTTTTGATATTTTATACGAACAGCCTTTGTAAGCTCCAGTTCTTAGTTTTTGTATATCACACAAAATCCCAACAAAATACACTTGCATGTGGGTGTAATATGAAAAAAATGTGGAAAAGTTCACTGGGTATGAATAGTTTTTCAAGGCACTGTTAATTAATCTCATTCATTGCTTAATTAAAAATTATGCAATTTACTATTATATTTTTGGATATCAGTGTCTTATGGTTCTTATGGAGGTTGTTCTCTTTCAATAAAAGAATGTCCTCAGTTGCAGGTTATCATTAGGAAACAAACTGTTCTATACTCACCTTCCCCAGGTCCACCGATGACTCTCCACCACTGTTCCTCATGTCTGGCACTGGCTGCGGTGCTTAAGTCATGTTAACAACTGCTCAGTCAATCAGTGAGTTCAGTGGCTCTGCCAGTTTAGATGGAACTCCCCCATTTGAGCTGCCTAGTAAAGTTCAGGCTCCGCACTAAACACACAGTGTCCGAGCACACGATCCCGAACACAAGCTTTCCTGGGAAGCTCGTGTTACAGTTCAAGTCCAGTTTGGGTCCAGGGCCTGTAAAAAAAGGCACATTATTAAAAAACATGATTATACTTACAGATCCCGCGACACAACCTGCAGACTCAGTCTCTCGGCCGCTTCTGCTTCCGATCATTGCTGTGCCCCCGGGTAGCCACCACTGACTACAGAACCTTCCATGATGTCATAGCCATGTGACCAGTCTGGTGTGAATGTTGTACAAACATTGGCTTAGAGACTGGTCATATGGCTAAGATGTCATGGAAGGTCCTGTTAACTTCCAGGGGTATTCACTGCACTGCTCGGCACTCAGCAGTCTTCGGCTGTGTTTGCGGTGAAGTCAGGGTTCACCCGAGTCCATAGCTACCATGGACTCGATTGAACTTTGACTGTCACTGTGCGAGTCACGCATCGCTTCACTCGGCATGGCGCACACTGTCTCGACAGGAGCAGGTCGCTGCATGTATTTTCATGCAGCTGAGGCGCTCCTGTCTGGAGAGTGTCAGGCCGTGCGGGGTGATACCGACGCGAGACTGCACGTCTCATACGTAAGTGGAATCATACCCTCAGTGTCAGCCTGCTTCTCGCTTTGTATAGATGCTTGTCTTTACATAGCGATATGCAGAGCTGACATTGCTCTACTTGTGGACTATGTCGGCCTCAGGATTTTTTTATAATAAAGATGGAGTCTCTAAATGCTTTTATTGTTTTATTTCTAATAAAAAAAATCTATGTGTTGTGTTTTTTTTTCCTGTTTACTAGAAATTCACGGTGGCCATGTCTAATTTGGTGTGGCACCATGAATTTCGGGCTTAGTACCAATTAAGAACAAACCCCTTTATTACCCAGTGTGCCACCGCTGCTTCTTCCCTACAGCGAAGTCCATTAATTCTTTTTTAATTATTTAAAAAAATAATTAAAAAAAATGTGTGGGCTCCTGCTGTATTTTGATTACCAGCCAGGTAAAACTAGGCAGCTGGGGGTTGGGATTCTCCACAGCCAGCAGCCTCCCCTGGAAATGGCGCATTGTTTCTTAGCACCATTTCCATGGCACTTTACCCAGCTCATCCAGCGGCCCTGGTGGTGGTGGCATGCTGGGTAATAAAGGGGTTAATAACAGCTTTGTATTCTCAGCTGGTACTAAGCCTGAAATTCATGGTGTCACGCCAAATTAGACATGGCCACCATGAATTTCTACTAAACAGTAAAAAGAAATACACAATACATAGAAAAAGTTTTTTATTAGAAATAAAACAAAAAAAATTTAGAGGCTCCATCTTTCTTATAAAAAAATCCTTTGTCCGACGTAGTCCATAGGAAGAGCAATGTCAGCTCTGCTTCATCGCTCTGAGCAAACAGTCTCTACAGAGTGAGAAGCAGGCTGAAACTGACAATGATAGTCAAAGTTCAATTGGTATTCACTGCACTGCTCGTCACTCGGCAGTCTTCGAGTGTTTTCGGCCGTGTTCGCTATGATGTCAGGGTTCACCCAAGTCCATGGCTTATGGACTCAAGTAAACCCTGACATCATCGCGAACATGGCCGAAAACAGCTGAAGACTGCCGAGTGATGAGCAGTACAGTGAATACCACCAGAGGTTAATGATTGGACCCGAAGCAAAAGCGGCCAGGAGACAGTGACTAAGCGGGTCCGCAGGATGTGTCACGAGACCTGTAAGTATAATGAAAATGTTTATTATTAACTATATTCTTTATTTCACAGACCCCCCCCCCCTCCATCTCATAACTGTAAAGTCCAAGTTTGGTGTTCGGACGCAAGTTAGCGTTATCTCAGAACCCAAACTCAAACTTTACAAAAAGCTCAGGCAAGGCTCCCGAACACGAACATCGGGGGGTTCACCCATCACTCCTGCCAAGCAAACTGATTGACTGCCGCACTGTCTACATAACGTCATTGCCACAGCCAACAGCAGACACCAGAAGCAGTGGTGACTAGGTGGTAAACCTGAAGAAGGGAAGTACAGCGTGATTAATATTTTTATAAAAATCTGCAGCTGGGAGCCAACTTTTACAATCCGTTTGTATATTTTCTTGTAATCTATAAATAGTGATCTTTATTTACAGAGTTTGATCACTTTTTCTATTCATATAATAATTGCAGAGTTGCGCAGCTTGCAACAAGCTATGATAATAGTACTACAATCAGAAGAAAAATATAACAGATACACGTGCATCACTTCAGCATTTTTTTACCCACTCCTGGTTTTGGCTTCCAAATACTGAAGTAAAAAAACTCACAGATACTCAACTTGTCCATGTGGTCTAAAAAAGGGATTTCATTCACTTAATGTAATAAATAAAGGACACAAGTACTGATTTTGAAAATATTGGGGAATTGGTGCTTGTTATGTACGTAACTCACTCATATATGGGTAACGGAAATAATAAGTTCTACGACACAGAGAAGCCGTACCCACACCCTACTGTTCCAGGTACAAGAAAACCCCTAGTCACATCACTAAAAACACCACCTTGGGCCTGGCTCCCTAAACGGCCATTGAGGGGGTTTCTCATACTGCCTGAGGAACAAAAGGGGATGCCACAAGGCACAGTAAACCAGAGAAGGAAAGCGTGCATAGGTTTAAGGGGACCTAAGATGAGGAAACTTAGAGCACGTCTACAAAGGGGAAAAAAGAATAATAAATGAAACAAGAAATAACAACCACCAACCTAACTGAGGAGAAAGGAAAGGTGTTTTGAAGGCAGACAAACAAACAGCAGAAATACAAACAATGTTTGCTAAGCAGGGACAATCCCTTGGCAGAAGGACTGGAACTCCTTAGCACTTATCCACCTAGAATTATAGCAAGCAAGGAAGTGTAATCAAGGGAGAATATATATATCCCAACCTAGACTGTGCTAGGGCAAACAGAACAATAGAAAACAAGTGAAGAGAGGAAAAATATAGTCAATATGAACCATCAGAATTAGCACCAGAAAGTAAAGACCTGTAGCTCAACAGACAGAGGAATCAACCACAGAACAAGAGGACAATGGATGAAATCCCCAAATGAATTCATGAAATGTGTAAAATGTACAGTATATTAGAAAATTGCTTTATGACATTATAAAATTGCCATTTGTTGATGACACTGTGCCGCCCCCGGGCTGCTCGGACCCGGATCCGCAGTGGCCCAAGGGGTCTCCGGATCCGAGGCGGCACCCTCGTAAATAAAGGGGGGTGAATGGTTTGTGGTTTTGGGATAATATTCGTGACGCCACCCACGATGTCTGGTAACGTGAGGGACCACCGCTGCCGGTTTGGGAAGCCCGGGAACGCTGGTGTGTGGCAGCTTAAGTTGTTAACCCCTCCGTGGGCAGGGGAGTGGTGTCCCGGGGTCCGATGATGGCGTGGGGAACCCGTCGGGTGCAAGGGGGGTAACTCACACAGTCCAAAGTCACTGACGCTGACACCAGGTAAACCAAACTCTTGAGCACTCTGTGCTCCTTGGGCGGGCACGCTGGGTCCGTGTCCTCTTGGTGTTGTCTGTTGACCTGAAGCCTTGTCCCTTGGCACTGTGTGTCATACATGTGGATGCCTTACACTTGAAACGTTTCAAGTCTCGCTCACCTGCGTGGCTAGCAGGGTGAGCTTGCTCTCAGGGTTCACGCTTGGCATTTTCAGGACGGTTGTGGGAAGTCCTATCCCTCTCATTGTGCTAGTACCCCGATTCTGGAGTGGGTGGGGAACTGTTCCTGAAGATTCCATTCCCGTCGGGTGAATTACTGGGCTGCATGAAGCTACTTCCCAGCCTAGGGTGGGTCCGCGTACCACGTTGTGCCCTGGCCCCTGCCCGGTTGTAGCACAAGGCAGCTTGCCTGCTCTCTCTAGCAGCACCGTGTTCCCTGCCACTACCCCCTGTGACCGGGGTTCCAGCTCCTTCTGCCAGGCCAACGTCTGGGACGGGTACAGGAGCCCAGCTCCACAGCGTGACCTGCAATGTCACCGCTGTCTCTCTCCTCCAACTTCCACTCTCCAACTCTGCAACTCTACAACTGCACTGAGACTTCTGCCCTCCTTTTACCAGCCCTCCATGTGGGTGGCCCTATTCCCCTCAGGCTGCCCAATGGGTGTTTGGTGGGTGTGGTTCAGAGTGGTCCTCAGGATTTGTGTACACCTGTTGGGGTAGCAACACCAAAGTGACAGGACCCGTAACCAAGGAGGAGCGGGTACCATGCAGAAGGGCAGATTGCACGGCACCCTTGTGACGACCTGATGGGCCAGGGCGTCACAACACTGCAATACATCTGAAAATACTTCTAGCTAGAATAGAAGTAAATATGAAAGATTTGTTTTATAATAACAACATTATTCATTATTCATATGTATCTTTCAGTTTTTCTGTCATTGTATCCCATCTTACACGGACTTCATTTATTAATCCCCCTCCTAAATAACACCCATTAACCAATAATATGTTCCTGGATTAACCTTTAACAATAAACGTAACTTGTACGTACTGTTAATTATTTATTGATTTTTACAACTACGGACTCGAGAAAAGCCAGATGTTCATTTCTCATTTACCTTTGGCATTCAACAAATATTACCATAAAATATTCATAGATTTTTATTAGCACTTATTTAATTAGACATAGTGTGATCCTCTGCTTGAGTAAGCAGAGATGTTTTTAATAACCTTCTTGATTAAAACAACTTGCCCTTGAAATTACGGCACTCGGTGGTTGGGACTCTTGTTTCTAAATGTATTGTGATTGACACAAGGGTAAGGAGTTCTAGCTAAAAACAAATCTGTTGATTTAGAGATTCTTATATCCCATCGATATGTGCAAAATATGTTTTCTTTAATTTTTTGGCTGTTTTTTTCACAATGCCAATGTATCATCAATTGCCACATTATCTGGTGCAATAATCTAGCACTAGGTAGAATGCATCCTTGGAACTAAATTATTTCATAGGGATTTCGGTTTCTTCTCTTGATCAAAGTGCAAATTCTAATAATAGTGTAAATGTGTTCATTACTGGGCTTACATCTATTTAGAAAACTAATATGTACCCACTTCCACAGAGGCGGACATACTATTGGTATGACCTATGCAACCGCAGAGAGGCCCAAGACGTAAGGGGACCAACTTCCACTTACAAAGCAGGTAGAATTGTGCATTATAATAAGTAAAGGGGGCTTTACACGCTACGACATCGCTAATGCGAACTCGTTAGGGTCACGGAATTGGTGACGCACATCCGGCCGCATTAGCGATGCCGTTGCGTGTGACACCTATGGGCGATTTTGCATCGTTGCAAAAACGTGCAAAATCGCTCATCGGTAACATGGGGGTCCATTCTCAAAAATCGTTACTGCAGCAGTAACGAAGTTGTTCCTCATTCCTGTGGCAGTACACATCGCTCCGTGTGACACCGCAGGAACGAGGAACCTCTCATTACCTGCCTCCCGGCCGCTATGAGGAGGGAAGGAGGTGGGCGGGATGTTCGTCCCGCTCATCTCCGCCCCTCCGCTTCTATTCTATTGGGCGGCAGTTCAGTGACGCAGCTGTGACGTCGCTGTGACGCTGAACAAACCGCCCCCTTAGAAAGGAGGCGGTTCGCCGGTCAAAGCGACGTCGCCGGGCAGGTAAGTTGTGTGACGGGTCTGGGCGATGTTGTGCGGCACGGGCAGCGATTTGCCCATGTCGCACAACAGATGGGGGCGGGTACCCACGCTGGCGATATCGGTACCGATATCGCAGCGTGTAAAGTAGCCTTTAGACTGCTAAGGGCCCATATACTGTTCTTGCACAGGGGTCCTCTTTAGTCTGTGACCATTCCTACCCCACCAGCTTTTGATAGTGGTAAAGGAATTGTGATAGAATGTAATGGTACTGAAACGGACATATTAGTTTTGTCTTGTCGCAAGCAGTGGATGCCAACTGATATCAACTTTTCTATCAGTTTAACCCATTGGATACCAAAATCAATTGGGACTGCAGACTCTAAGCAGTTTGATATTACAAATTGGTACTTTAACTGTATGTTCAGTCCTGCATTTGAGGGGTTTGATAAAGGTATGGGACTACTTCTTAAAACCCTTTAGTCCCTTTGCAACGTAACCAAAGGCCTCCCATCTGTCAGAGCCATCTCCTGTTAACACTGACATTAATATTGTCTTGGAATCAAAACACAATGGAAAGGGTTAAATGCCGTGCTGTCACATAGGAAATTAGTCCAAGGGTACAAGTTGGAGATTTATTTTCTACACCTTTTGGAGTGTGCTATCTTCTTCTTCAGGAAAAAAAAATCACATACAAGGTGACACCAGCTGCTTCAATCAGCTCTAATACTGCTTGGTGAAATACTGCTGTAATTTCGGCTGCTCTAATCAGCTCTAATACAGCCTGGTGCAAACAGCTCAGGTATAGCCTGGTGCACTACTGCTCTAATACTGCCTGGTAAAATACTGGTACTATACAGGCTTGTGCAAACAGCTGTAATATTGAGAAGTATACAAGGCACTCCCAAGATGATTTGAAGAAAAATGTATTCATGTGCGTAACAAAAACATTTTCGGCCCTATGTGGACCTTCCTCAGTAGCACTATACAGAAATAAATAAATACAAAAATAAATAAATACAAAAATAAATACAAAATAAATGGTATACAACAAAGAGGAAAAAACTATACAAACAGTGGTAACGGCCGCAGTGAAGTGAATATCAAATGAGCATAATGAGCGGTGGTCGGCAGCAAGTGACAGCAGCGGCAGAGCAGGAGGGCTGGAGAAGGTGAGTAAAGTTTTTTTATTTTTTTTCTCTGACACGTGTGTTTCTTCGGCGCATGTCACACGGTACCGCATCCACACTACTTCCGTGTGGTACGGGTGCGGGCCGTGTGACACCCGTGCTGCCGGAGAATAACGGAGATGCATCCATTTGGAGCACAAGGGCTCACGTCTGCTCCACACGGAAGCACGGGCCAATGGCTGCCCACGTGTGTGACCATAAACCCATTGATTTTAATGGGTTTACATGTGCCCGTGTCTCCGGTACATGCGGGCACGGACCTAGCACGTACCAGAAACACGTGTGTGTGAAGGGGGCCTTAGGCTGTGTCCGCACTTTGCGTTTTCACCTGCTTTTCTGCAGCGTTTTGAACTGCAGCGTTTTCATGCCAAAATGCATGCGTTTTGATTTTCCAGCAAAGTCTATGGGAATTAGTGATTTCTTGTCTGCACTTTGCGTTTGTAAACGCAGCGCTTAATTTGCATAATTTTGGGCAAAAACTCAGCGTTCAAAGAAGCAGCATGTCAATTGTTTTTGCCATTTGGGCTGCGTTTTGCTAACAGTGAAGTCAATGAGAAGTTGTAAAAAGCAACAAACATCAAAATTCCAGAGTTTTACCTGCTTTTTAGCTGCAGAAAGAATGCGTTTTGGACTACATAAATGCATGCTTTTCTGATGTCAAAATAATGAAATATGTCCCTTTACACACACACATAGTCCGACAATTAAATTAATGAAACATATTAATTTATTGCTATTTTAGCAATATATAGTATAAAACCGCTATAACTATATTAAATATAACTATTTTTGTTATGATTTCAATAATTATGTGTTCCTTTTTTTCCCCTTTTTTCATTGTGTTTGACTGTTTAAACTTTATTTAGCAGTGTCTTTATGTTCAAAACGCATCTGTCTAAACGCAATGGAAAAGCATGTAAAAAGCATTAAAAACTCATCTAAAACGCAGTAAAACGCATGCGTATTTACCACGATTCTGTACTCAAAATCAACTTTGGCAAAAGCAATTTCTGCCAGAGGATGCGTTTAGAACTGCAACTAGGACGAAACAAAGTGCGGACACAGCCTGAGACCTCCGCCACACATCCGTGAAAACCACGTCCGTGTAAAACGGGCCGTTTTTCGGGTCCGTTTTCCGTTTTTTAGGTCCGTTTTTATGGTATGTGTGGCCTGCGTGTGTATCCCGTATGCTAGCCGTATGTGCGTGTGGAATGTCCGTGTGTGCGTGAGTGAAATAACTGACATGTGTGTGTTGTCCGTGTGAAATGTACGTGTGTGATGCAAAATGTCGTTACTACATGTCGGAAGACAGAGTAGCGGGATGAGAATGAACTCGGGTGAACTTCACCCGACTTCATTGTCATGCCGCGGCTCTGTCTTTGTGCCGTGTACTGATTAGCGGTCACCTGTGAAGGATTCACCGGTGACCGCTAATCCCCCGAGTGACTGAAGTGTCCCCCCCCCTCTCTCATACTCACCGATCCCCGATCAATGGCGCTGCACGGCATTCACATTGCTCCGGCGGCTTTTTCTAATTTGAAAAAGCCGGCCGCTCATTAAACAATCTCGTATTCCCTGCTTTCTCTCCCCACCGGCGCCTGAGATTGGTTGCAGTGAGACACGCCCACCACGCTGAGTGACAGGTGTCTCACTGCACCCAATCACAGCAGCCGGTGGGCGTGTCTATACTGTGCAGTGAAATAAATAAATAAATAATTAAAAAAAACGGCGTGCAGTCCCCCCCCATTTTAATACCAGCCAGATAAAGCCATACGGCTGAAGGCTGGTATTCTCAGGATGGGGAGCTCGACGTTATGGGGAGCCCCCCACCCTAAAAATATCAGTCAGCAGCCACCCAGAATTGCCGCATACATTATATGCGACAGTTCTGGGACTGTACCCAGCTCTTCCCGATTTGCCCTGGTGCGTTGGCAAATCGGGGTAATAAGGAGTTATTGGCAGCCCATAGCTGCCAATAAGTCCTAGATTAATCATGTCAGGCGTCTCCCCGAGATACCTTCCATGATTAATATGTAAGTGACAGTAAAAAAACACACACACACCTGAAAAAATCATTTATTAGAAATAAAAAACACAAACAAATTCCCTCATTAGTCATTACCAATTTATTAACCCCGACAAAGCCCTCCATGTCCGGCGTAATCCACGGACCTCCAGCGTCGCTTCCAGCTCTGCTGCATGCAGGTGACAGGAGCAGCAGAATATACTGCCGCTCCGGTCACCTCCACGCAGCTAATGAGATGAGTAGCGCGATCAGCTGAGCTGTCACTGAGGTTACCCGCGGCCACCGCTGGATCCAGCGGTGGCCGCGAGTTACCTGACTGACAGCAGCTGATTGCGCTTTCATTGGGTCCGTGCTGCGTGTTGCGTGCAGAAAACGGACATGGTGGCGTGAGACACGAACCAAAAAACGCATCACGGAGACGGACTCACGGACATAACCAAAAACGCGATTGTAACCGCAGAGATATAGTAACATTGGTGCACGTTTGGCCGTGTCTCCAGTATACACGGAAACGGACCAAACACGCACGTGTTTCACGGATGTGTGTTTCAGGCCTAATACTGTCTGGTGGAATACTTGTCTAATACAGCCTCATACAAACAGCTGTAATACCGGCTGTTGTAATCAGCTGTCCTACTGCCTGGTGCAAACATCTTGAATATAGCCTGGTGCATCATACCTGGTTCATCGTACCGAATACAGACTTTAGATAAAAACAAGTTCGGGTTCGGATTTTGGGTGCTTTATGGATGCAAACCACTCATGTGAGCATCGCTGTGCTCGGGTACGCTCGATTCTCAGCCCATTTTGAGCCGCTTGCACTGTTTGAATGGCTTATACTGGGGGTAACAACAGCGTAATCAGATGTAGTGTGCATAAACAAAAAAAAATTGAAAATCCACCCCCCACCCCCCAAATAATCTGTTTATAGCTGGCTGCATGTGGCCGGAGACGTGAACTGCCCAATTAGTGACTTTTATTGGGGTTCAGGTCACGTTCCAGTTCCAAACTGAACTTTATCTAAAGCTTGGCTGGATACGAACTACCATGGGTCCACTCATGTCGAATGACTACCACAATGAAAGTGGTAGTAACTAACAGACTCTAGTGCAAGTCTAGAAAAAAAGGAATGTATGCTTTGATATTAAATTGGACACTCTTGTTAAAGGGGTTTAATGAGAAAGTTAATATTAATCAATAGATCTTAGAACAATAAGTTCCACAATTGGCTATGTTTAATAAAAAATGTTCCTGAATGGCCGTGTCTGACCGCAGAGGAACATGATCTGATTACATCACATCTCTTGGGCCTGGGAGGAGGTAGTGTACAAATATTACAGCACAGGATCTCTAATAATTTTCTTTTTGAAGTAAAATATTTTTTAAAAAAGGAAGGGAAATGTTTTACCTCACAAAAAGAATCAGCTATGATCCCGTGTTATAATTTCTTTATACTTTTTTGCATTCTACAATGCCCAGGGGATGTGGTACTATCAGATCATGTCCCTGTATAGTCAAACACAGCCATTACACATACATACCTGGACATATATAAGATTATCTCAGCACAGGAACATTTTTTAGGCACATTCAATTGTGGAAATTATTATTTTTATTCCCAGATCTATTGAAGAAAATTAATTTTAAAATTAATTTTGTTTGTGGAAAAAACCCTTTAAGGCTAGAGTCAGGCAACAGTATACAAAATTGGTCCGATTTTCATCCAGAAAAGTGGGATGATTTTTTCTCACTAGTCTTCAGCGTGCAATCTGTTATTTTTTTCAAAAGCAGCTCCTAATAATTTACAGGACAATTTACAGTTTCCGATGTTACAGAATTGCAAGGTATCGATACAAATTGGATGTCATACTGTGGCATTCAATTTTTTTCTCACACATATGGACTATATGGTTGAGTCTTATCCAATTTCCGTGAGTGAAAAAATCAGTCATTTGTATTGAGTAACATTGGTCTGAGTGTTTTCCGTTTATTTCATGGATAGCAATCAGGTCAGGTTCACAAGATCGTATTTTCAATTTCGTGTTGGTGTAGGTTCCAAAGACCATTTCTCCACATCTAAGTAAACAGTCTAATTATTCTGATCAGAGTCTTGTGAGAGGGGTAACAGTTTTTCTTGGACGTGTAGAGAAAAAAAAAAGGTTATCCACTTTCTCCATGCAGTCGGGTGTGTTCAGAGTGTGGTTCAATCTTTTTCACGGACCTTCTAATAAAATCGGACATGTGGACAACCCTATAGAATAATATATGGAGGAGAAAATCAGTTGTGCGTAGAAGCCCTAAAACGTATCCTTCATGATTCTCTTAATTTCGTTGAAGAAGCAAGGACTGTGGAAAAAAGAAGCGCAAATAAGGGTCTTACCCGAGTAAAATTAGGGTGATAAGAGTAAAATACACTCACCAAATAGAGTTGTGAAAGTCACAACTACTATGCATGCATGGAATCCAGGTCAACGGCAGCAGCACCCAGGATGGCTGATAACGGAGAGTAGTGAAGTAGGGCTTTCAAAGCCGCACCAAAGACCACTATGACCGATTGTAAGATTAATGTTACTTTTTATTACATATTCAGGTCAACGCGTTTCTGGAGTCTCTGCTCCCTTCCTCAGGACATACAGGAAAAAGTACATCAAATCCCAAATTTGGTTGAACTGATATGTAGATGGCCGTGCAGTCTATATCACTGTCTGTACGCCTGAATAAGTTGTCTACTAATATTTATTCTCTACTACATATGTTAACAATGCTCGTTTGGACAATTTATCGTTTGTGTACGTTTTGTTTGTAATGCATAATGCATACTTTTCATCATTATATATTAACAAGCTGTGCCTATATATCCTACATTTTTTATGCTACAAATGGGTTTTCTTTTGCCGCAGCATACATAATGTATTTTGATAGAGTGAATACTACTACAGCAGGTACAGCAGAATTGAAATTATAGGGTCATAAACTTTCAGACAAATGTTCTTGGTTTGCTGGATAAATATATGCCCCCAAACACTGCATATATTTCTGATAAAAAAAATAAATAACAAAAAGTCCTTTAAAAGTTAAATAATGTACCATTTAGAAATGAACTATGATTATATGGTGTATATGATTGCTGGAAATGCCATTCTATTTGATATTTGCTGAGTAAATTTAAGGCAAGGAAAGCAAACTCACTTACATTTATTTTCTGCAAATATATTTTACATTTTTTCAGTAATATATTTTCTACTTTTACGTTTTATGCAGTCATGCTGGATTTACCTACATACATAGTTTCCAGTGCTAACAGATAGATACTCTTGATCCAGCACATTATTATAACTTTTGCTCTGAATGCATTATAGGGTGATTACACAGTTCTTCAAAAAATATATACTTTTTTCTGGTGCAAGGTTTTCTGAATAGATTAAAGGTATTTTGAGGGTCCTAAATTAAAAATCCCATTATTTTTGCTCAATTGGTTCTAATTTTTGAGATCATGGGCATCCATGAAAATAATGCATTCCCCCAATGTGACTTGTGTGTGATAAGAAATAAAACACATTTTATCTGTCTTTTGACTCTTTAACAGTGTGTTTAGGGATGGGCGAACCCGAACTGTGAAGTTCGGGGTTCGTACCGAACACATGGTGTTCGTGCACACGATCCCGGACACGAGCTTTCTGGGAATTTCTTGTTACAGTTTGGTCAAGGGGCTGTAAAATAAATGCACATTATCGAAAAACATTATGATCATACTTGCAGGTCCCGCGACGTGTCCTGCAGACTGTCTCCCGGCCACTTCTGCTTCCACGTCTGATCATTGCTGTGCCCCAGGGAAACCAGCACTGACTTACAGGACCTTCAATGACATCATAGCCATGTGACCAGTTTGGTGTGAATGTTGTACAGACATTGGGTTAGACTGTTCACATGGCTATGACGTCAGGGGATGTTAGGGGATGTTAACTTACGGGGGTATGCACTGCACTACCCTGCTCATCACTCGGCAGTCTTCGGCTTTTTCTGGCCGTGTTCATGGTGACCTCGGGATTCACCCGAGTCCATGGCCCATGGACTCGATTGAACTTTTACTGGTACTGTGCAAGTGTCGCATCGGCATCACCCGGTATGGCCGCTCACTGTCCCGACAGAAGAGGTCAGCTGCATGTATTTCAATGCAGCTGAGATGCTCCTTTCCAGAGAGTGTCAGGCTATACCGGCTGATAATGATGCGAGATGCAAGTGGAATCATACCCTCACTCTCAGCCTGCTTCTCGTTCTGTACAGAGCGATGTAGCAGAGCTGACAATGCTCTCTGCTTCTCTCTATCTGCAGAGCCACTTGTCTTTACAAAGTGATGAAGCAGAGCTGATACTGCTCTTCCTGGAGACTACGTTGGACTAAGGAGGTTTTTATAATAAAGATAAAGTCTCTAAATTTTATTTTGTTTTATTTCTAATAAAATTTTTTTTATCTGTGTTGTATTTGTTTTACTGTTCACTAGAAATTCATGGTGGCCATTGTGGAGACACGGGGCTCAGTGGGTTCTCTCGTCCACTAAAACCCGCCGCCTTTAAAAAGACAGCGTGGCTCAGGGCTCATCCCAACTGAACGCCGGCCTCCTTAACCATGGGCGTAACACTACTCAGACAACACAGTGTGAGGGAACCACAATAATTAGACTTTATTGGATCCCCAAACAATTAACGGCACATAACACATAACCAGCAAAACACACAAATGTAACAGGCAACAGAGTCTCACCCTTCCGCTGGCTCACCAGGGATTTAGAATGTCCATGCCTCACAGGTTCCAGGGCTACTTACTCCAATCCAGGAGCCCCCCGCTTTCGGCGGGCACCCACCGTGACTGGAATAACGCCAGATTTAGGAAGCTGGCTGAGGTCTGCAAAGTCTGTAACAGGTGACTGAACTGTCCCAACCTGAGTGTCCTCCTTAGGTAGTCCTGGTATGATGATACAATCCTGGCAGCCGGAGTCGAAATCCCTAGGCTGTGGATATGGTCTCCAACCGGAACCGGAGTCCCTAGATTGAAGCCATAAGATATCCTGATCCTCTAGTCAGCTCATAAGAGCTTAGACTGGATCCATCAGCATCCATCAAAAACCTGGTGGCTTAAAGAAGTCATTTTTATAGCCACAGCCTTCCACTTGGATACACTGCGTCCTCATCGGATTGTTTGAACAAGACTGCTTCTCCCATTGGATGAATTTCAAGCTGCATGGATAATGTTCATTTAAATAGTGTGCATAGAAAGACTGAGGATATCTACATGAAGTCTGCAAGTCACAGACTCGACAATGGCTACTAAGGTAATAACATTAGCAATACACAACTACAATACAATGATTACTGGAAGAGTCTGGAGAAACAATACGTCTGGCTTTCAGTGGCCAACACAATTACACGAGTCAACAAGAGTCTTGTAAAAACAATGAGGGACTTATCCCCCGTCTATAAACAATCTATCATCCTGTCTGGCTGAATTTTAAGAAACTTTAACCCATGAGAGTCCATGTCGTCACAGCCATGTCTAATTTGGCATGACACCATGAATTTCGGGCTTAGTACCATCAGAGAATACAAAGCTGGTATTAACCCCTTTATTACCCAGCATACTACTGGACAAGCTGGTTAAAGCACCTGGAAATGGCACTAAGAAACAATGCGCCATTTCCAGGGGCGGCTGCGGGCTGTGAAGAATCCCAGCCCCCAGCTTCCTGGTTTTACCTGACTGGTGATCAAAATACAGCGGGAGCCCACAAATATTTTTTTTTTTATTATTTTTTCAAACAATTAAAAAAAAACCCCAATGAGCTTCCCTGTATTTTGATTGCCAGCCAAGGTAAAGCCAGGCAGATGGGGGTGGCAGCCTGTAGCTGTCCACTTTATCTGCGCTGAGAATCAAAAATACCACGCAGTGCTACATCATTATTTTTAAATTATTCATTTTTATACAACTATATATTGTGTGTATATATATACAGTACAGACCAAAAGTTTGGACACACCTCATTGAAAGAGTTTTCTTTATTTTCAGGACTCTGAAAATTGTAGATTCACATTGAAGGCATCATAACTATGAATTAAAAAATGTGGAATGAAATACTTAAAAAAGTGTGAAACAACTGAAAATATGTCTTATATTCTAGGTTCTTCAAAGTAGCCACCTTTTGCTTTCATTACTACTTTGCAGACTTTTGGTATTCTCTTGATGAGCTTCAAGAGGTAGTCACCGGAAATGGTTTTCCAACAGCCTTGAAGGAGTTCCCAGAGATGCTTAGCACTTGTTGGCCCTTTAGCCTATACTCTGCGGTCCAGCTCACGCCAAACCATCTCGATTGGGTTCAGTTCTGGTGACTGTGGAGACCAGGTTATCTCATGTAGCACCCCATCACTCTCCTTTTTAGTTAAATAGCCCTTACACAACCTGGAGGTGTGTTTGGGGTCATTGTCCTGTTGAAAAATAAATGATGGTCTAACTAAACGCAAACCGAATGGAATAGCACGCCGCTGCAAGATGCTATGGTAGCCATGCTGGTTCTGTATGCCTTCAATTTTGAATAAATCCCCAACAGTGTCACCAGCAAAGCACCCCCACACCATCACACCTCCTCCTCCATGCTTCACGGTGGGAACCAGCCATGTAGAGTCCATCCGTTCACCTTTTCTACAAGACACGGTGGTTGGATCCAAAGATCTCAAATTTGGACTCATCAGACCAAAGCACAGATTTCCACTTGCCTGTCCTTAGCAGTGGTTTCCTAGCAGCTATTTTACTATGAAGGCCTGCTGCACAAAGTCTCCTCTTAACAGTTGTTCTAGAGATGAGAAGGTGTGTCTAAACGTTTGGTCTGTACTGTATATATATATATATATATATATATATATATATATATATACATACAGTACAGACAAAATGTTTGGACATGCCTTCTCATTCAAACAGTTTTCTTTATTTTCATGACTCTGAAAATTGTAGATTCACATTGAAGGCATCAAAACTATGAATTAACACATATGGAATGAAATACTTAACAAAAAAAGTGTGAAACAGCTGAAAATATGTCTTATATATTAGGTTCTTCAAAGTAGCCACTTTTTGCTTTGATTACTGCTTTGCACACTCTTAGCATTCTCTTGATGAGCTTTGTCACGAACAGCCGGGGGAGTCACTCAGATATCCCGCAGCTGTTCACTAATTTGTCACTAACACGACTACTCTCTAGCGCCCCCCTTGTCGGCAGACTGCTTTTGGTACTGCAGGACAATGCATAAAATGAGGCTGCTGAGCTAATAATGCCAAATATTGGAGGTCTCACAGCAAGGGTAAATGTATATATCACCGATTCCCGCTAATGGAATATATATATACCTCGGTACCCTTAATGATAGCACTCCAATAATTCTATCTATGCAATAATAATTACGCTGCCACCACTCAGACTTTCTACAGGTAGCTGTGGACCCGTTTCAGGTAGCAGAAGGCTTTTCGGATGGGTTTGAGTTTGTATGTAGAACAGAAGGAAACAAACTATTAAATTTTATACATTTAATCCAAAAGTAGACAGTGTTTAAAAAATATACAAGAATTTACAAAAGGGAACAATACAAATACAGTATAGACAGTTATATAAAAATAAAAGGTATAAACGTGAAACTTATTAAACTCGTGCCATAGAGTGACATTCATATTTAGGGAGGGAGGGGCTCCAAGAAAAGAAGATGGTAGAATGACGGCCAGCATCACCACTTACTGATGCCCTTCAGTACTGACTCCCCCCAACAAGGAGCTAATGCCCTCAGGTAACCCCCCTCTCTGTGACCTTATTTTACAGTCTCTTGTGGGCTGTATCAAGAGTGTCACAAAGTTCTTTAATTTTAGCTTTTGACATATCTTTGCCCCTGGGCCACACAGGTGAAATATATTAGCGTCTTATTTTATATCTCAATTTTACATTTACATAGATACCAAACACAACGCATCTAGCATGATTTTACTGGCCAATACTAATTTGGCGTGATACCAGTGATATCCCAGTCAAGCTAAACGGTGCGCTGGGTTCAGCGCTCCACAGGGATTCTGGCAGTATGTTTTTCATTTTTCTAGCATTAATGGGCTATGTAAAAAATTGTATTAGGAATTAATCCTCCAACAGAACAAAGGATTGTCAAGGATTGTCTTTTCTGTGCATCTTTTGGCTGTAGCTTTTCCCTCACCCGAGTCGTAAATTCCTAAATTTTAAGGCCGATCAGATAATCCTCATGACGATCTGAGGCTGATGGTGGGGAGGGGGGTAAGGAACCTTCAAATGTTTTGCATGACAAGCTTCAAGAGGTAGTCACCGGAAATGGTCTTCCAACAGTCTTGAAGGAGTTCCCAGAGATTAGCACTTGTTGGCCCTTTTGCCTTCACTCTGCAGTCCAGCTCACCCCAAACCATCTCAATTGGGTTCAGGTCTGGTGACTGTGGAGGCCAGGTAATCTGGCATAGCATCCCATCACTCTCCTTCTTAGATAGCCCTTACACAGCCTGGAGGTGTGTTTCAGGTCATTGTCCTGTTGAAAAATAAATGATGGTCCAACTAAACGCAAACCGGATGGAATAGTATGCCGCTGCAAGATGCTGTGATAGCCATGCTGGTCCAGTATGCCTTCAATTTTGAATAAATCCCCAACAGTGTCACCAGAAAACCCCCCCCTCACCATCACACCTCCTCCTCCATGATTCACGGTGGGAACCAGGCATGTAGAGTCCATCCGTTCACCTTTTCTGCATCGCACAAAGACACGGTGGTTAGATCCAAAGATCTCAAATTTGGATTCATCAGTCTAAAGCACAGATTTCCACTGGTCTAATGTCCATTCATTGTGTTCTTTAACCCAAACAAGTCTCTTCTGCTTGTTGCCTGTCCTTAGCAGTGGTTTCCTAGCAGCTATTTTACCATGAAAGCCTGCTGCACAAAGTCTCTTCTTAACAGTTGTTCTAGAAATGGGTCTGCTGCTAGAACTCTGTGTGGCATTGACCTGGTCTCTAATCTGAGCTGCTGTTAACCTGAGATTTCTGAGGCTGGTGACTCAGATAAACTTATCCTCCGCAGAAAAGGTGACTCTTGGTCTTCCTTTCCTGGGGCAGTCCTCATGTGAGTCAGTTTCATTGTAGTGTTTGATGGTTTTTGCCACTGCACTTGGGGACACTTTCAAAGTTTTCCCAATTTTTTAGACTGACTGACCTTAATTTATTAAAGTAATGATGGACATTCATTTTTCTTTACTTAGCTTCTTTTTTATTGCCATTATACAAATTCTAATAGTTTATCAGTAGGACTATCAACTGTGTATCCACCAGACTTCAGCACAACACAACTGATAGTCCCAACCCCATTTATAAGGTAAGAAATCCCACTTATTAAACCTTACAGGGCACACATGTGAAGTGAAAACCATTTCTGGTGACTACCTCTTGAAGCTCATCAAGAGAATGCCAAGAGTGTGCAAAGCAGTAATCAAAGCAAAAGGTGGCTACTTTGAAGAACCTAGAATATAAGACATATTTTCAGTTGTTTCACACTTTTTTAAGTATTTCATTCTACATGTTTTAATTCATAGTTATGATGCCTTCAATGTCAATCTACAATTTTCAGAGTCCTGAAAATAAAGAAAACTCTTTGAATGAGAAGGTGTGTCCAAACTTTTGGTCTGTACTGTATGTCCACAGCTCTGGCAAAAATTAAGAGATCACTGCAAAATGTTCAGTTTTTCTGATTTTTCTCTTTATAGGTATATTTTTTATTAGAAAATTTGTTATAATAAACATCAGTGGTTCATTTGTGTAAACTCTTGTTTGGAAAGCAATCCGGATACTCAAAATACCCATGCTTCATACGCATCTGGTATAGCAAGGCAAAGCAAGATCATTGGATAAAAGTGTCAGGACCTACAAGGGAAGAAATGACTGTTGGCGCTTCAGATATCATCAACAAGCCGCTGGTGGACAAGAACAATATGAATCTCCCACTGCTTCATATTAAGCTAGATTAATGAAGCACTTTGTTAGGGCTTTGGTGAAATTGGGTAATTGCTTCAAGTACATTTAGAGATCATTTCCGGGACTGAGAATGGAAAAACTAAAAGCTGGAATATTTAATGGTTCTCATATTCTTAAACTGATGAATGATTCTGATTTTACCACATGCATGAATGACACTGAGGATTTAGCTTGGAAGGGTTTTGTCCTTTTTGTGTAGAACTAATTGGGTAATCACAGAGCAGATAATTATGAAAAATTTGTGAAGATATGATGGCTAACATCAAGTGACAATGGCCAAATTGTGCCCAATTAGCCATTTTCCCTCCCTGTTGTCATGTGACTCATTAGTGTTACCAGGTCTCAGGTGTGAATGAGGAGTAAGTGTGTTAAATTTGGTGTTATCGCTCTCACACTCTCTTATACTGGTCATTGGAAGTTCGGCATGGGGCATCATGACAAAGAATTCTCTGAGGATCTGAAAAAGAAATTGCTGCTCTACATAAAGATGGCCTAGACTATAAGAAGATTGTCAACACCCTGAAACTGAGCTCCATCATGGTGGTTAAGACAATAAAGAGGTTTAACAAGACAGGTTCCACTAAGAATAGGCATCAACATGGTCGACAAAAGAAGTTGAGTGCACGAGCTTAGTGTCATATCCAGAAGTTGTCTTTTCAAAATAGACGCGAGTGCTGCCAGCATTGCTGCAGAGCGTAAAGGGGCGGGGGTCATCCTGTCAGTGCTCAAGCCATACACCGTACACTTCATCAAAATGGTTGACATGGCTGTCACCCCAGAATGAAGCCTTCTCTAGAGCTGTTGCACTAGAAAGCCTTCAAACAGTTTGCTGAAGACAAGCAGACTAATGATATAGATTACTAGAACCATGTCCTGAGGTTTGATGAGACCAAGATAAACTTATTTGGTTCAGATGGTGTCAAGCGTGTATTGCGACAACCTGTTGAGGAGGACAAAGACAAGTGTATCTTGCCTACAGTCAAGCATGGTGGTGAGACTGTCATGGTTTGGGGCTGCATGATTGCTGACGGCTGTAGGGGAGCTACAGTTCATTGAAAGAACCATGAATGCCAACATGTTGTACTGTGACATACTGAAGCAGAGCATGATCAGTCCCTTCAGAAACTGGGCTGCAGGGGAGTATTCCAACATGATAACGACCCCAAACACACCTCCAAGATGACCACTGCCTTGCTAAAGAAACTGAGGGTAAAGGTGCTGGACTGGCCAAGCGTGTCTCCAGACCTAAACCCTATTGAGCATCTGTGGTCCATCCTCAAATGGAAGGTGGATGAGAGCAAGGTCTCTAACATAGTTTAGCTACATGATGTCGTCACAGAGGATTTGACAGGATTCCAGTGGCTCGTGTGACCCTCCAGTGAACTCCATCCCCAAGACAGTTAAGACAAAGCTTGAAAATATGGGTGGCCAAACAAAATATTAACACTTTGGGCAAAATTTGGCAACTTTCACTTAGGGGTGTACTCACTTTTGTTGCCAGCAGTTTAGACGTTAATAACTGTGTGTTTAGTTATTTAGAGGGCACACCTAATTTACATTGTTATTCATCCTATACACTGACTACTTTAAATTGTATCAAAGTTTCATATCTTCAGTTCTGTCCCATGAAAAGATATAAAAATATTTACAAAAATGTGAGGGGTGTCCTCCTTTTTGTGATATACTGTATAACTCTTTATCTTCCTTATTCTGAGACCTTCTCAGCTGATTTATGACCCCTATATTCAATTTTACTTTCATGTGGTGATAAATCAGCTCAGAGGAGCTCAGAACAAAGATAAGCATTATAGACTTTCCCACACTGATAGATGCTCAGTTAACTCCTTCTGCTGCCCACAATACACAGTGCAACACAAAGGCTATAATGAACAAACATTTACAAAGAGAGGGGAGGGGGGTTCCCCAGATGATAACCGTATATCCTCCATCTTGAGAGTTTATCATCTGCGGAACCCCCCTCTCTTTTCTAGTAGTGATACCATTAATATAAAGAATTTCTTCTCTATGGAGTTTTGGCTACTTTTTTAACCATTCAAATACCAATATCCTCAAACCTGTCTTCTTTGTCTATCTACTAACTCTACTTTGTGTATTCTACCCTTCACTCTAGATTCTGTGAGTTTAAATATATCAGTGACAGTGTATATATATATATATATATATATATATATATATATATATATATACATTTTTATACTGACCACTCATCTTCTTTTATCTATTTATTTTGCACCTTGCACTTTATGATTGTTCAGTAACCATAACTCCTGGACACATCCACGTATTGGTCCAAGATTTGTCTATCTATACACTTGTCACTTTATGATTAACTGACAATGTACTTTACTGTATCTATACATCTATTGGTTTGATAAATAACTTTATGAACTCCTACAGTATATGGTTGTATTCGGTATCCTTGATCATATATAATGTTGTGATACATTCTTCAGTCTTATTTTTATATATATATTCCATATTTACATTGCACTTTGAGACAAGGATGATATGATCATATGGATTGTGACGCCTAATTGTCCAGCTCCAGTTGTGTCTCTTGAGATTAAATGGTTTTTAATGAATTAATAAAATATTTTGTATGCATTATAGACCTTTGTATTCATTTTTTTCTTTTTTGGTCTTATTAGTAATCCCCGAAGTGGTCTCATGGTCCTATGTACCCCCGCACCCCTAAAAATAAAAAAATATATAAAAAATAAAAAATACACATAGGTGAATACATAAGATACGGTGTGTATATATATCATAGTATCATAGTATCATAGTTTTTAAGGTTGAAGGGAGACTCTAAAGGCTGCTTTACACCAGACAATCTATCGTGCGATAGATCGTCGGGGTCACGGATTTTGTGACGCACATCCGGCATCGCTGGCGATGCTGGCCTGTGTGACACCTCCTAGCGACGCAGTATCGCTCACAAATCGTGAGTCGGGTACTGCTCGCTAGGTTCCATAATATCGTTTAATTTAGTTGACCATCGTTTCCGTGGTAGCAAACGCCGCTCCGTGTGACACCACGGGACCGATGAGCAGCTCACCTGCCTCCCGCGGCCGCCGCCGGCTCTATGTGGAAGGAAGGAGGTGGGCGGGATGTTTACGTCCCGCTCATCTCCGCCCCTCCGCTTCTATTGGCCGGCGGCCGTGTGACGTCACTGTGACGCCGAACGTCCCTCCCACTCCAGGAAGTGGACGTTCGCCGCCCACAGCGAGGTCGCACGAGAGGTAAGTATGTGTGACGGGGGTTACTAACTTTGTGCGACACGGGCAGCGATTTGCCCGTGACGCAAAAAGGACGGGGGCGGGTACGATCGATTGTGAAATTGCACAATCGGTCGTACCGTGTAAAGCAGGCTTAAGTCCATCTAGTTCAACCCGTAGCCTAACATGTTGATCCAGAGGAAGGCAAAAAAAACCCCAATGTGGCAAACAAGTTCCAATGGGGAAAAAATTTCCTTCCTGACTCCACATCCGGCAATCAGACTAGTTCCCTGGATCAATACCCTGTCATAAAATCTAATATACATAACTGGTAATATTAAATTTTTCAAGAAAGGCGTCCAGGCTCTGCTTAAATGTTAGTAGTGAATCACTCATTACAACATCATGCGGCAGAGAGTTCCATAGTCTCACTGCTCGTACAGTAAAGAATCCTCGTCTGTGAATATGATTAAACCTTCTTTCCTCAAGACGTAGCGGATGCCCCCATGTTCCAGTCGCAGGCCTAGGTGTAAAAAGATCTTTGGAAAGGTCTCTGTACTGTCCCCTCTTATATTTATACATTGTGATTAGATCCCCCCTAAGCCTTCATTTTTCCAAACTAAATAACCCCAAGTTTAATAACCTGTCTTGGTATTGCAGCCCACCCATTCCTCTAATAATCTTGGTCGCTCTTCTCTGCACCCTCTCCAGTTCAGCTATGTCCTTCTTATATATCGGTGACCAGAATTGTACACAGTATTCTAAGTGCGGTCGCACTAGTGACTTGTACAGAGGTAGAACTATATTTTTTTCATGAACACTTATACCTCTTTTAATACATCCCATTATTTTATTAGCCCTGGCAGCAGCTGCCTGACACTGTCCACTAAAGTGAAGTTTACCATCCACCCATACACCCAAGTCTTTTTCTGTGTCTGTTTTACCCAGTGTTCTACAATTAAGTACATAATCATAAATGTTATTTCCTCTACCCAAGTGCATGACCTTACATTTATCTACATTAAACTTCAATTGCCACTTCTCAGCCCAATCCTCCAATTTACATAAATCTCCCTGTAATATAAAATTATCCTCCTCTGTATTGATTACCCTGCAGAGTTTAGTATCATCTGCAAATATTGAAATTCTACTCCGCATGCCCCCAACAAGGTCATTTATAAATATGTTGAAAAGAAGCGGGCCCAATACTGACCCCTGTGGTACCCCACTATGAACTGAGACCCAGTCCAAGTACGTACCATTAATAACCACCCTTTGTTTCCTATCACTGAGCCAGTTTTTAACCCAGTTACACATATTTTCCCCTATCCCCATTATTCTCATTTTATGTACCAACCTTTTGTGTGGCACCGTATCAAAAGCTTTTGAAAAGTCCATATACACAACATCCACTGCACTTCCCTGGTCCAGACTTGAACTTACCTCTTCATAGAAGCTGATCAAATTAGTTTGACAGGATCGATCCCTCATAAACCCATGTTGATACTCTGTCAAAAGGTTATTTTTCTTGAGATACTCCAGTATAGCATCTCTCAAGAAACCCTCAAGGATTTTACCAACCGTAGAGGTTAAACTTACCGGCCTATAATTTCCCGGCTCAGTTTTTGTCCCCTTTTTGAATATTGGCACCACATTTGCTATGCGCCAGTCCTGCGGTACCGACCCTGTTATTAAGGAATCTGAGAAGATTAAAAATAATGGTCTATCTATCACAGAACTCAATTCCTGTAGTACTCTGGGGTGTATGCCATCCGGGCCCGGAGATTTGTCAACCTTAGTGATTTCGAGGCGGCGGCGTACTTCCTGCTGGGTTAAGCAGGTAATATTCAAGGGTGAATTTATGGTATCACTGGTCATGTCATCTGCCATGGCATTTTCTTGTATAAAAACCGTAGAAAAAAAGTCATTCAGCAGGTTGGCTTTACCCTCATCCCCTTCCACCATTTCACCAAGACTATTTTTAAGGGGGCCAACACTATCGCTTTTCAGTTTTTTACTGTTTATGTAGTTAAAGAATATTTTAGGATTATTTTTACTTTCTCTCGCAATGAGTCTCTCTGTCTCAAACTTAGCTAACTTAATTTGCTTTTTACATATTTTATTTAATTTTCTATAATTATATAATGCCTCATCACTACCTACCCTCTTTAATTCTTTTAAGGCTTTCTGTTTTTCTTTTATTGCTTCCCTTACAGCTCTATTTAGCCATAGGGGTTTCCTCCTATTTCTAGCATGTTTGTTCCCATAGGGTATATTTTCTGCACAAGCCCTATTCAGGATGCTCATAAAAGTCTCCCATTTGCTTTGTGTACTTTTATTACTTAGTACATCATCCCAGTTTATTGCACTAAGATCATCTCTCAACCGTTTAAAATTTGCTTTCCTGAAGTTTAGTGTCCTTGTAGCCCCTCTACTAGACATCTTACTAAAGAATACATGAAAACTTATTATTTTGTGATCACTATTCCCCAAGTAACCCCCAACTTGTATATTTGATATGCGGTCTGGGCTATTGGTTAGTACAAGGTCTAGTAGTGCTCCCCCTCTTGTGGGGTCCTGTACCATTTGTGAAAGGTAATTATCTTTCATTGTTATCAAAAATCTATTTCCTTTGCTGGAACTGCAAGTTTCTGTTCCCCAATTTATATCAGGATAGTTAAAGTCCCCCATAATAATTACCTCTCCGAGACTCGCTGCTTTATCAATTTGCTTTATGAGGAGATTCTCTACCTCTTCCATAATATTCGGCGTCTTATAACACACCCCTATCAGTATTTTATTATTCATTCTCCCCCCCCTTATCTCCACCCATAGGGACTCTACATTCTCAGTACCCTCACATATGTTGTCACGCAGGATGGGTTTTAAGGATGATTTTACATATAGACACACACCTCCCCCTCGCTTATTTGTACGGTCATTCCTGAATAGGCTATAACCCTGTAAATTAACAGCCCAGTCATAGCTCTCATCCAGCCATGTCTCTGATATCCCCACTATATCATAATTTTCTTCCAACAATATTAATTCTAATTCCTCCACCTTATTTGTGAGGCTTCGGGCATTAGTGTACATGCACGTTACGTATGACTCTGTATCTGTATTCCTGCTTACTGTATTAACTGTCCTAACCCTTCCCCCCGTACCACCCCCAATTTCATTACTTGTGCCCTGGTCACTATCTGCACTACATTCCCCTTCTATAAAGTGAATACCCTCGCCCCCCATTCCTAGTTTAAACACTCCTCCAACCTTCTAGCCATTTTCTGCCCCAGCAGAGCTGCACCTTCCCCATTAAGATGCAGCCCATCCCTAGCATAGAATCTGTAGCCAACTGAAAAGTCGGCCCAATTCTCCAGGAACCCAAAACCCTCTTTCCTACACCAATTCCTGAGCCACCTCTTAACCTCCCTGATCTCTCTTTGCCTCTCTGGTGTGGCTCGTGGCACAGGTAGTATTTCCGAAAATACCACCTTTGAGGTCCATGCTTTAAGCTTACAACCTAATTCCCTGAAATCATCTTTAAGAACCTTCCACCTACCTCTAACTTTGTCATTTGTGCCAATGTGTACAATGACCGCTGGGTCCTCCCCAGCCCCTCCCAGTAATCTGTCAACCCGATCAGCGATGTGCCGAACTCGAGCGCCAGGAAGACAACACACTGTTCGGCGATCCCTGTCTTTGTGACAGATTGCCCTATCTGTCCCCCTAATAATTGAGTCCCCCACTACCAGTACCTGTCTTGCCTGCCCTGCCCTCCTATTCCCCCCTTATAATATATATAGTGTATTCTGGGGTGTGGTACAGGCTTCATCACTTAAACTGTCCTTTGTGATGTTAATAGTTGGTAGGAATTTGGGCCCATTCCTCCTGACAGAACTGGTATAACTGAGCCATGTTTGTAGGTCATCTTGCTTGCACCGGCCTTTTCAGCTTTGCTCATGAATTGTTAATAGGATTGAGATCAGAGATTTGTGATGGCCACTCCAAAACGTTGACTTTGTTATCCTTCAGCCACTTTGTAACTAGCTTATCAGTATGCTTTGGGTCATTGTCCATTTGGAAGACCCATTTCAGCCCATGCTTTAAGTTCCTGGCTGATGTCTTCTTGAGATGTTGCTTCAGTATTACCACATAATCTTCTTTCCTCATGATGTGATCTATTTTGTAAAGTGCACCAGTCCCTCCTGCAGCAAAACAACCCCACAACATGATGCTGCCAACTCCGTGTTTCACAGTTGGGATGTGTTCTTAGGCTTTAAAGCTTCTTCCTTTTTCCTCCAAACGTAATGATGGTCATTATGGCCAAACAGTTCAATTTTAGATTCGTCAGACCACAGGACATGTCTCCAGTATGCATTTGCAAACATTAATCTGGCTTTTTTATGTTTCTTTTGGAGTAATGGCTTCTTCCTGGAAGAGTGGCCTTTCAGCCCATGTTGATACAGTACTCTTTTCACTGTGGATAATGACAGAATTTTACCAGCTTCCGCCAGTATCTTCACAAGGTATTTTGCTTTTGTTCTTGGGTTGACATGCACATGTCTGACCAAAGCACCTTCATCTCTGGTACACAAAACCTGTCTCCTTCCTGAGCGGTATGATGGCTGGACATTCCCATCTTGTTTGTACTTTTGTGTAATTGTTTGTACAGATGAATGAGGCTCCTTATGGTATCTGGAAATTGCACCCAAAGATCAACCAGAGTTGTGCAAGTCCATAATTTTCTTCTTGAAATCTTGGCTGATTTCTTTTGATTTTCCCATGATGATACACAAAAAAGCAGTGTGTTTCAGGTGTGCATTAAAATATGTCCAAAGATGTGTCTTTTACTTAGATGTTGCCAATCAACCTATCAGAATCTTTCAAAGACCTGACATCATCATATGAATTGTCCTATATTGTTTAACCCCTTTATGACCAAGGGTTTACTGGTACGTCCTTTGTCCCCTCCCTCCAGTAACCGCGGGTTCCGGCGGCAAGCCTTTGGTATTGCTCGTACATCTCTGCTGATATTATCAGCAGAGATCTGTAGCTTACAGGTGTAGGTGGATCCACGATACACACACATCTGTTAACCCTTTAGATTGTGCTGTCAAATACTCACAGTGCGATTTAAACTGCTGCGGTTATTATACAGTGCTGTTCTCCGCCTCCATCGGCGACCCCGTGATGTGATTACAGGGAGCCAATTGTTGCCATGGTAACGACGGATCATGTGATGACCCCTGTTGCTATCATGACATATTTCCTGTCAGAGACAATAGAGCTCCGGCTCTCACAGTAAGGGCTCCTTCACACGTCCGTGTCTCCGGTACGTGTTTGGTCCTTTTCCTCACGTACCGGAGACACGGGCACACGTAGACCCATTAAAATCAATGGGTCTGCGCTCACGTGCGTGTTCTGCCATGGACCGTGTTTACGTGTGGAGCATACGTGTGTCCGTGTGCTCCACACGTCAACATGTCCGTTTTGGACATGGAGGTGTTCCGTGTGACACGCGCCGGTGAAAACACACGTGTTTGAGAAAATTAAAAAAAACCTTTACTCACCTTCTCCAGCCTTCCTGTCTTCCGCTGCTGTCACTTGCTTCCGAGCGCCGCTCATTATGCTCATTGAATAGTCACTTCACTGTGGCCGGAAGCTGCAGCAGCGGGGAGTCGGCAGGACCGGAGACCGCAGATCAGCACCACGGACAGCGACGCCAGGGACAGGTGAGCAGAAAGTTCCCGTTTTCCATGTGTTATCATGGATAACACACGGAGAACACACGTAGGCCATAAACATTGCTCACGGAGGGCAAAACGCACCTCTGACACGTCCGTGAAAAACGTGCATGGTTTTTCACGAACGTGTGAAAGAGGCCTAAAGAAGCATTTCTACTGATCAGAGCTGTGCAGCTCTGATCAACAGAAATGCAGAAGTGATCAAGTACTGTCCTGACAAAGTCCCCTAGGTATAAAATAAAGAAAAAAGTAAAAAAAAGGTTTTAAAAATATGAAAAAATAAAAAAAAACCTAAAAGTTCAAATTACCCCCATTTGCCCCATTGAAAATAAAACAGATAAAAAATATACACATATTTGGTATCGCCACATTGAGAAATGCTCGATCTATCAAAATATAAAATCAATTAATCTGATTGGTACATGGTGTAGCAAGAAAAAAATTCCAAACACCAAAATTATGTTTTTTGGTCGCCGCAAAATTTATTAAAAATGCAATTAGGAGCTATCAAAATATAGATTCTGTACAAAAATGGTATAGTGAACAACACCAGCTCAAGATGCAAAAAATAAGTCATTATTGAGCCTCAGATCCCAGAAAATGAGAATGCTACAGGTCTCGGAAAATGGCACCAAAAACGTCTCAATTTTTTAACCCCTTAGATAAAAGTAAAAGTATACACATTTGGTAGGTACGAACTCGTGCAAACATCCGGCATCATAGAAACACATATAGTGAGCACGATGGATAAAATATCCCCAAAACAATTGTGCAATTGCACATTTTTCACAATTTCACTGCAGTTGGAATTTTTTTCCCGTTTTCCAGTACATTATATGGAAAACTTAAAAAGTTAGGGCTCTCGGAATTAGGGGAGCAAAAAAACGAGCTGCTGGGGGGGTGAAGGGGTTAAATGCATAGCACTCTAAGGAGTACTATACAAGCTGTGACATCGCTAGCGATTGCTAGCGATGTCGAGCGCGATAGCACCCGCCCCCGTGGCTCGTGCGACATTTTGTGCTCGCTGCCGTAGCGAACATTATTGCTACGGCAGCGTCACACGCACATAGCTGGTCAGCGATGTCGCTGTGACCACCGAACAATCCCTCCCTCAAGGGGGAGGTGCGTTCGGTGTCATAGTGACGTCACTGTGGCGTCACTAAGCGGCCGGCCAATAGAAGCGGAGGGGCGGAGTTGAACGGGACGTAACATCCTGCCCACCTCCTTCCTTCCGCATTGCCGGTGGACGCATGTAAGGAGATGTTCGTCGCTTCCGCGGTGTCACACATAGTGATGTGTGCTGCCACAGGAACGACGAACAACATCGTACTGGTGGCAGTAGCGATATTAAGGAAATGAACGACGTGTCAACGATCACCGTTTTGGAACGATTTTGCAATCGTTGATCGTCGCTCATTAGTGTTACACGCTTTGATGTCGCTACCGGCGCCGGATGTGCGTCACTAATGATGTGACCCCGACAATATATCGGTAACGATGTCGCAGCGTGTAAAATACCCCTTAGTGTATGTAAACTTTTCAGTTTGCAGAAAGTAATAAAAATGCCTTAAAACATCATCTGTCTCATTATTCTGCCATTTTGCAAATATAAATAATTTTGGTTCCTAATTGACCTAAAACGAGAAAGGTTTATTTTAATTTCATATCAGATAGTGAGAAAAACATGCTGATGTGTCTTTTTAGATCAACTGTACATAGCACACGCGCATGTACACACTGAGCACACACACATATATGTATACACGTATAGTACAAACACATGTATACACTGAGCACACACACATGTGTACACACATAGTACAAACACATGTATACACTGAGCACACACACATATGTGCACACATGTAGTACAAACGCATTCATACACTGAGCACACACACACACGTACACATGTAGTAAAAACGCATGTATACATTAAGCGCGCACACACATATGTGTACACACGTAGTACAAACACATGTATATGTGACACCCTGGCCTATCAGGTCGTCACAAGGATGCTGTGCAATCTGCCCTTCTGCATGGTACCCGCTCCTCCTTGGTTACGGGTCCTGTCCCTTTGGTGTTGTTAACAGGTATACACAAATCCTGAGAAACACTTTGCACCACACCAATCAAACTCCCATTGGGCAGCCTGAGGGGAATAGGGCCGTCCAGATGGAGGGATGATAGAAGGAGGGCCAGAAGTGTCAGTAGTAGTCAGAGAGTGTCAGTGAGCAGTGACAGGAAGAGGTCACGCTGCGGAGCTGGGCTCTTGTACCCATCCCAGGTGCCAGACGTTGGCCTGGCCTGGAAGGAGCTGGAACCTAGGTGTAATACTTATTATATGTTCTGAGGATTTCGATAGCGTAGGGCAATGATCAGCAGAGACGAGTTTTTGATACAAGATGTTTTATAATCTGTAACCACGGTAGATAACAACGGAACAAACACAGCAATACAAATACACACAATACCTTCCCGAAACGGAGCGGAGGGAATTCCCGGGGCCACGCACCGGACTCCCCCAGGGAGACCACCAGAGCGAACCCCTATACAGGGACTGTCCGGCAATCACCCCGGAAGGCCTAAATGCGCAGCAGCCGGGACACAAGGGGCAAGCGGTAAAAGTCCAGGAGTGTCCGTACGGGATGATTGTCCAGAGTGGTTACGAACCAGAGAGAACCGGGCAGAGTGCTGACCGAAGATGGCAGACGGAATCCGGGCACAGCTTGAGAAACCGGGTAAGGTCCAGAGTCGGTCGGTCGGTAGTCTTTAGGAGGATCCAAAAGCAATCAGGATTAGCAGCAGCAAAGCAGGAGCACACAGCAAGCAGTATACTCAGGCACTGGACTGGGCTGAGAGGCGGCCTTTTAAGCAGCTGGACAGGAAGTAGGGCAACAGAACCTTAAAACTCCATGTTAACTGAGGGCAAGCTCATTCAAAAGAGAACTGGAAAACCTGGAAACCTGACACTAGGTCACAGGGCCTAGTGACAGGGGGCACGGTACTGCTACGGAGGGCAGTTCGGCGGGCTTATGCTACAACCGGGCAGGGGCCAGGGCACGATGGGGTGTGCGGACCCTAGGCTGGGAAGTAGCTTTATGCAGCCCAGTAATTCACCCGACAAGGACGGAATGTTCATGAACCGCTCTCCACCCGCTCCAAAATCAGGGTACTAGCGCAATGAGGGGGATAGGACTTCCCAAAATCGTCCAGAAAATCCCAAGCGTGATCCCTGAGAGCAAGCTCACGCTGCTAGCCACGCAGGTGAGCGGGACCCGAGTATTTTTAAGCAAAAGGGATCCACCAAGTGTAAACACAGTGCCAAGGGACAAGGCTTCAGACCAACCAGCAATGCCAAAAGGGCACTGACCCAGCGTGTTCGAACTAAGGCTGCAGGGCGTTCAAGACTTTGGTTTACCCGGTGTCAGTGTCAGCATCTCTGGACTGTGTGAGTACGTTGTGACCCGTTGCTTCCAACGGGTCCCCAGCCTACCATCACTAAGCCCCGGGACACCTTCCCCTGCCCACGGAGGGGTTAACATCACCAGCTGCCATCCCATCGCTCCCGGGTGCTCTCTCTCTCTCCCAAACGCAGCAGCGGTGGTATCTCGCTTTACCACAACCCGTGGGTGGCGTCACAAACACTATTCAATCCACTCATCACCCCTTTTTGTTAATACCTCTCTTCCCCCCTTTTTCATTTCGAGCGGCCGCGCGACCCCACCTTGGGTCCGGAGACCCCTCGAGCCACTGCGGATCCAGATCCAAGCAGCCAGTCGGCTATCGCGGGGGCGGCACATATACACTGAGCAAACACGTGTATACACATGTAGTACAAATGCATCTATAAACTGAGCACACACACACACGTATACACATGTAGCGCCACTCAGGGCACTACTAGGTACTGCATCCTCACCAGGATTCAAGGCCTACCCCCAGGGACCTGGAACACCAGTGCCAGAAACATCCAGACACACCAAAATCCCATTTCCTACTCCACACCAAGGGTAATTGGCTAGTCGGACACAAGGGGATGGTCACGTAGAGAGCGGAGCCAGACTAGGGGACTAGACAAACTGGTGGCAGGGGACAGCAGTCAGTCGGTAGTCAGTTGTCAGGAGTAGTGAGTGAAAGTGTAAAGACGTGCCTAGAGCTGGGTCCTGTAATGGTGACCCAGGGGCACAGGAGAGTGGTCGCCAGGGCAGGTACACCCGAGTACTGCTGGGACCAGAGCACCGATGGGGCACAGGGCCCTAGGTCAGGCGTCAGTTTTACACGCCCTGGCAAATACCTGCCCAGTGAGGGGACCTCCTCGGACTTGGGGGCACCAGCAATAAAGCAAGGATCAGGGTTCGGGACACAGACCAGCCCTACAGGGTCCACACTGCCCGCCGTACGGACAAGGAGACTGCTACAAAAAGGGACAGTCGGGCCCCAAACCGATCCACACTACGGGGACCCAACCACACTGAGGGTGCCGGGGACAGAGCAACCGAGTCTTCAACTGGCACTGGAACTACAGAGATCTGAACCAGCCATCCGAGGTTCAAGAGTGAGTAGAGACTGTTAACTACAACCGACGCTGTGGCCTCCCTTATTAACGGCGAAAGTCTCCATTATACACCTCCCCAGGCTCAGCCCTACCTGTGGAGGGCCTACCACCATAGCTGCAATTACCATCAGCCCTGGGGATAATCAACTCATCAGTGGCGGTTCCCCCATATTAACTGCAACCCACAGGTGGCATCACACCAATGACTTTAACCTCCCCTGTAAATACTCCCCATTAAAAAGCACCCAAGACACGGGACCGGGCGACGGCCACCAAAGTGACATACCCCAGTAGTAAACCGACCGGGACCGAGTACCCCATTCCCTGGGTGACACATATACACTGAGCACACACACATGTACACACGTAGTACAAACACATGTATACACTGAGCACACACATATGTATACTCACACATGTATACTGAGCACAAACATACACATATGTCTTCACATATACTGTATATATACCACAAAGAGTCCATACATTCTAGTCTCAACCACACAGAGATACACACAGACAGACACACACACACACATTCATTCATATCATCGGGCTTCTGTGTCATACAGGACGGGTCTTCCAGGTAGAGACGCTCTTTGTAACCCCTTATACTCTGACCCAGTGGTGGGGACGCTGAATACATGATTCCTTTTAATTAATTAAGAATTACCTAAATAAATTTCCCAAATTGGAAAATCAGTAAAAAAAAATGTTTTCATAGTATTAAGTTAAATTTGAATTATTACGCGCCATCCTGGTGTTCTTAATTCCCTATGACAGCACTTCCTTTCTTGTGTTGTTATGTTGTTTCTATGGTGATCACTAGTGGAAATGTTGAAGGGAAACCATAACTGTCGTTTTAATTTTTTATTTCATAAATCCAAAGTACACATGAAAATCAGCACCTTTGTAATATATCTTATCAGACAAATCTGCTTCTTTCTCTGCCAGAATTGATCAGTTATTATCAAAATTCTCAATTCTGAGGTAAAATCTGTATTCAGTGAAGACTTTTCCATTACTAAGAGGATATGGCAGCTGGTGCTGAGGAGATTCTATGTAGATAGAAGAGGAATAGTAATAGCAGTAATAGCTGCCATCTCAGTAATAGGAGTATACAGAAGCGATGCCAATACAATTGAGAGTGTGATCTTCAGTGAGGGGGAGGGGGGCCACGGGAGGTGAGGGAGGTCGGTGCAGCGTTGGCATTGGGCCTCTCCGCTCTGACTTACGGGCTCCAAAGCGGCCGCGTGGCCTGCCGTCATTGGCAGTACGTCCCGCTGCCGTCGGCGAGTGACCCAGGGCCAGGGCCCCGGCGCTTGCTCAGGTGTGCCCTGCTAGGGTCACACAAGCATATAGCAACCGATTGCATCACAGCCTGAAAAACAAAATCACAGATTAGAATAGCCAAATACAGTAACATTGAAAGTGTTTGAAAAGTATGCCAGCTTACCGGTATAGTCTTTTGTGAGTTGTAACTTTTGAATAGAAGTCAGCACGGTGGTGGGGAGGAGCCAGCCGCACAAATCAGTATGAAAAAAAGGAGAGAGCCAGCGGGCACATGTAATGGAGAATGCACATGTAATGGAGAATACGAGGATTTCTTTTCGGGCTTAAAAATACCTTTACTATCCAAAAATGTAAAAATGAGAATAACTACATGAAGGGCAGTTCACAGGGTGATTATCGAGTAAGGACTACATGTTTCGGCGCTGTTTTATGGCTTTCTCAAGGTCCATCATGGACTTGTATTGGCAAGATATGCAGCCACTTGCAGCATGCTGGGATATGGCCCTCACTCCGAATTTTGCATAGGAAAAACTTGCAGATATACTCTATCCTATTGTTTCACATTGGTGCGAGTCCAATGTGATTTTATATTCAGATATAAGTAAACCCTTAAATGGTGAAAAAAAAATCTGAAATTTGTAAAAAATAAATACACTTGCTTTTTCTCTATTTTCTGAAACCCAGTAATGCTTTTATTTTTTGGGATATTGAGCTATGTGAGGGCTTGTTTTCTTCCACCCTGAGCTGACATTTTTACTGATACTAATTTTGGGCAGATGCAAACGTTCGACTTTTAATAAATTTTATTGCAATGTTACAGATGACAAAAAAACTTAATTTGTGCGCTTTGATTTTTTTCTCGCTATTCCATTTACTGATATATATACTTGTGATAGAAGAGACTTTTGCAAGCACAGTGATACCAAATATGTGTATTTTGTATTGTTTAATGTATTTATCAGTGTAGCTCCTGTTGTAGACCTTGGGGGCCCCCAAGGGAGTGAGGACCATTGGCAGCTGCCCACTTTGCCAGCCCTGCCTCCTAATGATTCTTAGGCGAGCGCTCTATCCACTCAGCTACTGCCTCTAATGATAAAGATAGGCAGAATTGGTATTCTTGAAGTCTGCATTGCTGAAGTCTCTGCTGACCGCGCGATTCACTTCATTGCTACGTGGAGCTGATACAGAGCACTCGTGTTCTGTAGCAGAGCTGACAGTGTCGTGTGGATTACGTCGGACCTGGATTGTTGTTTGAGGTTTTTAATAAAATGGTGAAACAGGGTGTTTTTTTGTCTTTTATTCCAAATAAAGGATTTTTCGCTGTGTGTGTTTATTTACTTTCACTTTATAAATAGAAATTTTAATTTAAAATTAAAAATAAAAAAAATAAAAAAAAAATTAAATTCTTTACCAGGACCAGGACTAGAACTCATGAAGTTATAGTTCTTAGGCGATCTCTCTATCCATTAGTCTACTACCTCGAACAATAAAGATAGGCAGATTTGGTAATCTTGACTTCTGCATTGCTGAAGTCTCTGCTGACCGCGCGATTCACTTCATTGCTACGTGGAGCTGATACAGAGCACTCGTGTTCTGTAGCAGAGCTGATAGTGTTGTGTGGATTACGTCGGACCTGGAGGGCTATTTGGGGATTAATAAAGGGGTGAAACAGGGTGGTTTTTTGTCTTTTATTCCAAATAAAGAATTTTTCAGTGTGTGTCTTTATTTACTTTCACTTTCAGTTTAATCATGGATGGTATCTCGGGGAGACACCTGGTATGATTAACTCTTTATTACCTCGATTGCCACCGCACCAGGGCAAATCGGGATGAGCTGGGTAGAGTCCCCCGGGACTGTCGCATCTAATGGATGCGGCTATTCCAGGCGGATGCTGGGTGATATTGTTAGGGTGGTGGGCTCCCAATAACATGGTGCTACCCATCCTGACAATACCAGCCTCCAGCCGTGCGGTTTTATCCTGGCTGGTATCAAATATGGGGGGAACCGCATTTTTTTTTATTATTTATTTATTGATTTATTTATTTTACTGCACGATATAGACCCGCCCGCCGGCGGCTGTGACTGGTTGCAGTGAGACAGCTGTCACTCAGCTTGGGGACGTATCTGGCGGGGAAAGCACGGAATAACTAATTGACTAATGAAGCGGCAGCCATTTTCTAAAGAGGAAAAGACGCCGCAGATTTGTGACAGACGTGGAGCGAGACGCCCGTGATCGGTGAGTAGGAAAGGGAGAGGAATTGTGCTGGGAACGCAGGACGCATGCAGATAGCAACATGTGCACAGCCACGTTAATGGTGATCGAACCGTTCTCGAACCTAACTCGAACTGTCGAGCTTTTAGCAAAAATCTCGAGTTCGAGTTCGATATCGAACACCCCCCAAAATCACTCGAACATGAAATTGGCGAACCTCGAACCTCGCTCAACTCTAATCGAGACCCAAAATCATTTGGTAATCTTTGAACCTCCACCATATTTGACTGTAGTTACTGTATTCTTTTCTTTGTAGGTCTCATTCTGTTTTTGGTAAACAGTAGAATGATGTGCTTTAGCAAAAAGCTCTATCATGGTCTCATCTGTCCACAAAATGCTTTCCCAGGCAGATTTGGCCCTACTCATGTACATTTTGGCAAACTGAAGTCTAGCTTTTTTATGTCTCTGTGTCAGCAATGAGACCCTCTTGGATCTCCTGCAATAGCGTTTAGTTTCATTCAAATGTCAATGGATAGTTTGCGCTGACACTGATGCTTCCTGAGTCTGCAGGACAGCTTGAATTTCTTTGGATCTTGCTTGGGACAGCTTATCTACCATTCGTACTATCCTGCATTGCAATCTGTCAGCAATTTTTCTTTGTCATCCACGTCCAGGTAGATTAGCTGCAGTGTCATGGATTGTAAACTTCTTGATTATGTTGCACACCATGGACAAAGGAACATCAAAACATCTGGAGATGGACTTGTAAGCTTGAAATTGTTGATATTTTTCAAAAATGTTGGTGCTCAAGTCTTCAGGCAGTTCTCTTTTCTTCTTTCTGTTCTTCATGCTTAGTGTGGCACACACAGACACATTATGTAAAATTGAGTCAACCTCTCCCTTTTTTAACTGGTTTTAGGTTTGATTTTCATATTGTCCACATTGTTACTTGTCACAGGTGAGTTTGAATAAGCATCCCATGCTTGAAGCAAAATTGTTTACCCACAATTTTGCAAATGTGCCAATTTTGTCCTGGTCATTTTGGGGGTTCTGTATGAGCTGGCAGTGCACAAACTACAAGGTGTATAAAGTAGTAGAACAATACAATACACGTGCACATTTTGTAAGGTGCTAAATATGAGACACTTGTAATTTTCCTTTTTAGATACAGTGAAAGAAATAATTATTTGATCCCTTGCTGATTTTGTAAATTTACCTAATCAATTTTTGTCTCATCTGACCACAGCTCATTCTCCCAATCACTTTCAGAATCATCCAGGTGTTCATTGGCAAACTTCAGAAAGGCCTGCCCATGTGCCTTCTTGAGCAGTGGGACTGAATGATTTTAAGCCATTAGGGTGTAATGTGTTACCAATGGTTTTCTTGGTTAGAGTGGTCCAGCTACCTTGAGATCATTTACAAGTTCCCCTGTGTAGTTTTAGGCTGATCTCTCACCTTCCTCAAGATCCTGGATACCCCACGAGGTGAGATTTTGCATGGTGTCCCAGAACGATGTCGATTGACACTCATTTTGTATTTCTTCTATTATCTCACTATTGCACCAACAGTTGTCTCCTTCTCACCCAGCGCCTTACTTATGGTTTTGTAGCCCATTCCAGCCTTGTGCAGCTCTATGATCTTGTCCCTGACATCCTTAGAAAGCTCTTCGGTCTTGCCCTTGTTGTGAAGTTTAGAATCTGACAATTTAGGACAGCTGTCTTTAATGCAGATAGCGAGTGTATTAGGAGCTTCTAAGTGTTCTGTAGGAGCCAGAACATTTAATGGTTGGTAGGGAATCAAATACTTTTAAATTTTTCTCTGCAAAATGAAAATAAATTTATAGAATTTATACAATGTGATTTTCTGGATTTTATTTTGGATATTCTATCTCTTACTGTTAAAATTAGCCTACCCTTTCATGTCTTTGTCAGTGGGCAAACTTATAAAATCAGCAAGGGATCAAATTATTATTTCCTTTACTATAAATGTCAATTATCAACTTGCATTGATTTCATAGTGATATTTCCAGGATTTATCTGTAACAAGTATGGTAAGTAAATAAATTTCTATAAGGCAAACAGAATAGCGTTTTCAGAATCTTCCATTCAACGTGTGTTCATATATCTTTTGTCACTTCACAGGGTAAATCCAGTTTTACCTGTCATCCAATATTAAAGGGTTGTCATGGATTAGATAAAAGGATCTGCCTTTTACAGAAACTGGGTTACTTTTATCCATGACATTGCATCTGGTATATCAGAACTGGTATTGCGCACTACACTAAATAGGAGCTTTAATTTCAATAGCTGTCCATTCATTAGAGTGCCATTGTTTCGGGAAAAAGAAAACAGACTATTGTTTTCTAAGCTGAGGCAGCTCCCGATTAGTTGTGAAACTTTGACCCCATTGAGACCGATGTAGACAATTTTTCACAATGTACCACCCTGCTGTGTTGCTGTTAACCGATAATAAATTAAAAAATGTATTACAATCAGTTCTGTGAGATTTATTGCACAAAAAACGTAGAAAATAATCCTCATACTTGTGTTTTATTTTAGAATTGCTGTTCTATTACCATCATATTTTCTCTTTGATGATATTTGTTACCGTATTTATTGCGTAGTTCAAAGCAAACACATCAGGCTGAATGCCTGGATGAAGACAGAGCAGTGATTTAGTTCCTGTTGTATGGCTACAGGCTAACATATATATAATGAAAAGAATTAATTCCAGATGGCAAGTTTAGTTCATTCTGTTATAACAACATTAGTAACTTCACAGGAAATGTCAAACAGTAAAATAATGCTAATATAACTTCTCACACATACAACACCACTATTAAAATGTATCTGTCATGTAACTAAAACATATTAGCCAATTTAAGAAATAATATTATACGTAATTACTAAAGCCTAAGGAGAGAGTCTCTCCTATATAATGTCATTAATTAGATGAACATCTATACAAAAAAAATTGGTCTTTTTTAATGATGTACAGTAGCTATATGTTTTCCTTTACAACTTCCCTTACTGTCGTTACAGATGTGGCCACCCTAAAGGCCCCGTTACACGCAATGACATCGCTAACGAGATGTCGCTGGGGTCACGGAATCCATGACGCACATCCGGCCTCGTTAGCGACCTTGTTGCTTGTGACACTTACGAGCAACCACTAACGATCCCAAATACTCACCAAATCGTTGATTGTTGACACGTCGTTCATTTTCAAAATATCGTTGCTCATTTGGGACGCAGGTTGTTCGTCGTTCCTGAGGCAGCACACATCACTACGTGTGACACCCCGGGAACGACGAACAACAGCATTCCTGTGTCCTTCAGCAAGGAGGTGAGAGTGACGTCCATGTGGCTGCTCTCTGCCCCTCCGCTTCTATTGGTGTCCCACTGTGTGACGTCGCTGTGACACCGCACAAACCGCCCCCTTAAAAAAGAGGTTGTTCGTCGGCTACAGCGACATCGTTAGGAAGGTAAGTTTGTGTGACGCGTACCTGCGATATTGTTCGCCATGGGCAGCGATTTGCCCGTGATGCACAAACGACGGAGGCAGGTGCGATCGCTAGCGATGTTGCCGAGTCTAAAGCGCCTTTTAGTCTGCTGATCTGTTGGGGGTTTCACCTGAATCACGTATTCCACAGATGTTGATGGAAACCCTAATGTAAATGTTCAGCCTTTAGTCTTTCTTGAATTACATTAATTTATATAATTTGTTATGATATCAATTGGATGATATACATTGTTGGGAGTCTTGGGTGACAGTTGGCATGGATAAAATCATCTGTCACAGATAAAGTAAAAAAAGGATATCTTTTTTAATATAGGAGTAAAATCCGTGGCACACATATGTATTTTTTTAAATACTTAAAAAGTCCTGTCAAGTAAAAGAATGCTATTACACAAAGTTATGGGGGTTAATCTGCAGGTTAATAGCGCTTTGAAGCTGCTGAGCCGCCGCACTGAGAGCCCCGCTGTTGGGAGGAAATTAATTTTATGCCTCCGGACATACTCGGGATTTCAGTCAGAGGGGTGGTGCCGACATAGGTTCAGTCACCACTCTATGAAGAGTGAGCAGCGGCTGTAGCCGCAACCCCAGCACTGACTGAAAGCCAGTCTAAGGTCTAATGCTCTCATTGTGGGCACCGGAGAGCTTCAGAATACCATTAAGCTGCAGATTAACCCCATATCTGCAGGATAATATTATTTTACCTTACAGATTCCCTTTAACTTACCTGCATCATATATTTTGGCATTGGTCAGGTAGGAAAATGAGTTAAGGAGGAATGCAGCTCTGTATTGGAAATACATACTTTTCTATTGTATGGTCTGTGTGTAGTGCAGCAAAGTGTGTGCACCTGAATAAAAAACTTACTCCTAAGACTGGAAATAATCTAAAATAACAAACTATATTTCCCTACTCAAACCAGTGCAGTTTTAGTGGCGCCTCTTTCCACTGTTCACCAAAGTCTTTGTTGACAGAGTTGTAGCCATGACATCCCCTGCAGTGGATGTGACCGCTAAAGCCAATCACTCAGTTCAGCAGAAAAAAATCCAGTTATTGTCAACAACATTCCTGTTAAAAATGGCCAGCTGAGAACATTGGAGAAATAGTTCTGCATGTGCAGTTTTCTTAATTAGATAAGTATAGCTTACAGTGGGGAAAATAAGTATTTCATACACTGCCAATTTTGCAAGTTTACTCACCAACAAAGAATGGAGAGGTCTGTAATTTTTATCATAAGTACCAGTGGCGTAACTAGAGTTTGATGGGCCCCGGCGCAAAATTAGGACCGGGGCCCACCTCAGGGTACAGGATGATTACACTAACATTTGGCTCTTTCCCTCAGCACCCAGCTTTCCCATGCTCTGATATCCCTTTTTCCCTCAGTAACGAGCTTTCCATGCTCTGATATCCATCTTGTCCTCAGCACCCAGGTTTCCATTGCTCTGCTATACAACTTTCCATCAGCACCCAGCTTGCCCTTGATATCAGGGCATGGGAAAGCTGGGTGGTGAGAGAAGGATGTATAGCAAAACATGGGAAAATTGAGTGCTAAGAGAAAGATGCATAGCAAAACATGGGTGGGTGACCCAGCACTCATCATCAGCTAGGAGCTGAGGACAAGATAGGAATCAGAATATATGAAATCTGGGTTCTGAGTGATATCAGAGCAATGGAAAGCTGAGTGCTGAGGGAAAAATGTATAGCAAAGCATGGGAAAACTGGGTGTTGAGGGAAAGAGCTTTTTCCCTCAGCACCCAGCTTTCCCATCCTATGCTTGTATCTTTGTCCCCCATCCTGGTATATTGCCCTATCTATCTTTTTTTTTTCCTGTACATTATATGTGGGCTATAAATAACATTATAGATTTATTCATGTTGCATCTAAAACTGTTAGTTGTTTTTAATGGTACACGAGTTTTGGTATTTTCAAGAAGGCTTTTTGACCCTTTTGGTATTAATTTTGCTTTTTTAGTATCTGAATTTTAAAAATGTCACACATGTACACATTCACAAAAATGCAGACATATACACTAGATTTTTACATATTATCTATATGAGCATTTTGTACACATTGTATATACAAAGAAATAAGAAAATGGATGTCTGACAGCAAACCATGAAGATGAGGAGACCCGGCTACCATGACAGGACAGCGGTGAGGCATATCATCAGTTACAGGGCAGTAGGGGAGGGGGCAGGACAATGCATCTGTGAGAGGCAAATAAGAGGCTAGAAGAGGGTAGTGGTGGAGGGGGGCAGGAGAGTGCAGCTGTGGGGGAGGGAGAAGGAGAGTGTAGCTGTGAGGGAGGGGGGCTGGAGATTGCACCTGTGGGGAGGGGGCAGGAGAGTGCAACTGTGGGGGAGAGGACATGAGAGTACAGCTGTGGGGGAGGGGGGAAGGAGAGTGCAGCTGTGAGGGAGGGGGACAGGAGAGTGCAGCTGGGGGGAGGGAGGCAGGAGAGTGCAGCTGTGGGGGAGCGAGGCAGGATAGTGCAGCTGTGGGGAAGGGGGCAGAAGAGTGCACCTGTGAGAGACAAATAGGAGGATAGAAGAGGGCAGTGGGGCTAGAATCATCATTCAGGGAGCTCCAGTAATCACTTCAGGTCGCATTGTGTTCATCTGGAGCCTCCTGCTACTGCCGACTACGAGCAATGACAGTGCAGGAGAGAGGGATACAATCTCCTCAGAAGTCTCTCATATTTCTGCAGCGCACTCCCTGCACAGGCCTGAGACTCCACAGCAGCTCCGTGGCGGTGAGCAGGGCTTACTCCCGATAGGCGGGGCTTACTCCTGCGATGCTCCGGAGCAGTGAGTGTAGTGGATGACTGTGCTCAGCATTTCTCCCCTATTCTAATAGATGGAACATGCATCATATACACTGTATGCTGGAGGAGAGACTGTCAGGGGCCCAGTTGGGGGATCCATCGCCAGCAGATGCTCAAAGCCAGCAGCTGGGTGATCACTGTGCCCATAATCCTGCCCACTTCTTTCCACGGCTTCAGTGGAAAGAGGTGGGTAGGATTATGGGCATGGAGAGCAGGGAATAAGCAAATGCTAAAGTAGCCAATACATGTGTGAGCTCCAGAACCTACTGCTGCCTCTTATGACACTGCAATTTGCAGTGCAGGGACCAGATAGTCAGTGCTGCAATATATTTCAGCTGGATCTGCGCACTTGGGCGCACATTAAGCTGAAACGAGTGCTGAGTTTCTCAGGTCTCATGAGCCCCCGGGCCGTTGCAGCGGTGACCCCTGTGACCGCCATTGTTCCACCCCTGGTAGGTACACTTCAACTGTGACAGACAGAATTCCCCCAAAAATCCAGAAAATCACTTTGTATGATTTTTAAACAATTAATTAGGATTTTATTGCATGAAATAATTATGTGATCACCTACCAACCATCAAGAGTTCTGGCTCTCACAGACCTGTTAAGTTTTCTTTAAAAAGCCCTTCTACTCTGCACTTATTACCTTTATTAATGGCACCTATTTGAACCAGTTACCTGTACATAAGAAACCTGTCCACACACTCAATCAATGACACTCCAACCTCTCCACCATGGCCAAGACCAAAGAGCAGTCTAAGGACAAAAGGGACAGATTTGTAGACCTGCACAAGCTTGGATGGGCTACAGTAAAATAGGCAAGCAGCTTGGTGAAAAGGCAACAACTGTTGGTGCAATTGTTAGAAAGTGGAAGAAACCCAAGATAACTGTCAATCTTACTCAGTCAGGGGCATGAAAGGTCCCCTTACTCACAGTGGCACATGTCCAGGCCTGTTTGATGTTTGACAATGAACATCTGGATAATCCAGAGTAGGCATGTGGTCAGATAAGAGCAAAATCAAATTTTTGGTATCAACTTCATTCGCCGTGTTTGAAGGAACAAGAAGGACAAGTACAATGTCAAGGACACCATCCCAACCATGAAGCATGGGGTTGGAAACATCACATTTTGGGTGTGCTTTTTAGCAAAGGGGACAGGATGATTGCACTGTATTAAAGGGAGGATGGATGATGTTATGTATATCGAGATTTTGGCCAAAAACCTCTTTCCTTCGGTATTTTTGAGTAAAATGTTCTTTAATTCTATAAACTACTGACAACATGTCTCTGAATTTCCAAACAAAAAATTTTGTATTTATTTTCTGAAAATGAGAAATGGTCTAAATAACAAAAAAAAATGCATTGCTTCTGTCGCGGACGGAGGAGGGGACGCCGCGCCCTCCCACTGCTCGGGTCCGGCTGCTGCGGCCTGCTGCTGCCTCTGCTCGGTGGCTCGAGCGATGGGCCGGATCCCGGGGACTCGAGCGGCGCTCCTCGCCCGTGAGTGAAAGGGGATTGGGATTTGGGATTGTTTATTGTCCGTGACGCCACCCACGGTTGTGGTGATTTGTTGCCACCACCGCTGCTCTGTATGGGGATCCTGGGAGTGGTGGTATGGAGCAGCCAGATGTTAATCCTCCCCTCTGTGGGTAGGGGGTTGGTTGTCCCGGGGCCCAGTGATGAGGTGGGTGATGCAGGGCTCGGTGGGGTGCAGGGACGCGGGGGCAGCTCTGTGCCTTGCGGCACTGTGGTACTCACTCAGCCTGAGACGATGACACAGTTCTCGGTAAAACACACGGCTGGAAAGACGGTTCCCACGGACGGCTGCACTTGCTTTCCCCAGTAGGTGACGGTGACGGTCCCTTTTTCCTGCACCTAAGATGATGATGGTTGCGATGGGTTCCCACCGGTAACCCGCTCCCCGGCTTGGATATGGGTCGGAGGAGCCCTACTTTGCCCGCAGGCGCTGGCCCTGAGAAACTGATGCCCTGGCGGTGGCGGTGTCTCTCTCTTACGGTTGGACTGTTGCCTTCAATCGGGACTTGGTTGTTAGGAGCCAGACGTCCCCTTCACTGACGGATTTGGCAAATTATGGCGACTCCTAGCCTTGCCGGGATCCGAAAGGCCCCTGCCCTGGTGCTGACTGTTCTTCATATACTGCTCCAGACCGCCGGGTCACCACCGGACCAACTTCAGGCTTTACTACTGTCACTTCCCTGTCACTTCAGCTTTTCTCTTTAGCTCACTACTGCTTCCTTCTACTTCACTCCCCTAACTCCACTCCTCCTCAGACCCTAGTCTGGTTTCAACTCCTCTCACTTCCTCCTCCAAACTCTATCTGCCTGGTTCTCCCGCCTCCAGGGCTGTGAACTCCTCGGTGGGCGGAGCCAACCGCCTGGCCCACCCCCTGGTGTGAACATCAGCCCCTGGAGGAAGGCAACAAGGATTTTAGGTTAGCCTTGGTGTTCCTAACTGGGGTGTAGGGTGTGGTGGTGTTATGACCTGTGACCCCTGGCTTTCCCAGGGCGTCACACTTCCAGACCTCAAATAATGCAAAGAAAACAAGTCTATAATCATTTAGAAACAACAATACTAATGTTTTAACTCAGGAAGAGATCAAAAATCAATATATTGTGGAATAACCATGATTTTTAATCACAGCTTTCATGCGTCTTGGCATGCTTTCCACCAGTCTTTCAAACTGCTTTTGGGTGACCTTATGACACTCCTGGCGCAAAAATGTAAGAAGTCCTTATTTGTTTGATGGCTTGTGACTATCCATCTTCCTCTTGATTACATTCTAGAGGTTTTCAATGGAGCTTAGGTTTGGAGATTGGGCTGGCCATGACAGGGTTTTGATGTGGTGGTCCTTCATCCACACATTGATTGACCTTGCTGTGTGGCATGGCGCATTGTCCTGCTGAAAAACCATTCCTCAGAGTTGGGGAACATTGCCTGAGCAGAAGGAAACAACTCTTTTTTGAGGATAACCTTGTATGCGGCTTGATTCATATGTCCTTTGCAAAGATGTTGAATTTCCTTTACCTAATTTTCAGCTTTGCCCAACACCTGGTCGTCTAATGGTTAGACGGAGACCTTGAGAGGCGTACAATCCACAGTGTTTTGCACCCACTGTGAAATTTGGCGGAGAATCAGTGATAATCTGAGGATGCTTCAGCAAGGCTGGAATTGGGTAGGTTAATGACGTATGAATCACATACAGGATGAAGGAAAATTATGTGGCGCTAAAGGGTACCAATAAAAAATCCAACTCATCCTGGAAAAAACAAGCCCTCACATGACAATGTCAGCAGAAAAAATAGAAAAACTATTACCTGCAAACTTTGGTATTGCAAAAAGATCTTTAGTTTGTGAAAAGAAGTGTTGTTTAGTGTGATAGTAGCCAAAAAACCCTATATAAGGCCTCTTCTCCACTGGCGTGTAAAAAAACACAGCGATACTCGGCTCAAAATGTGAGTCGAGTATCCTGCATGTGATCTGCATGTGATCTGCGTGTGATATGCGTACAGTGAGTGTTTTTTTCCTCACATAGCATCCGTATGACATGTGAGCGTCATGCGAGTGCTATGTGACTTTTTAGGCAAGCAGCATAAGACTGGCTACGGGAGAAATCTCCTGTAAAACCAGTCCTGGCCGCGGTTACCTGCACTCAGCTCCAGAGCTGTAACTTGAGCTCCAGCGTCTGCCTGATCTGTCTGAAGCTGTGCTGACCTGACCAGCAATCGCCGGGGAATCCATCACTCGGCGCTCGCTGTTCAGGCTTCACTCTGGAGCTCAGGGGACAGCTCCGGGGTTCAGTGCATGTAACCGCGGCCAGGACTGGTTTTACAGGAGATTCCTCCGGTAGCCAGTGTGACCCGGTATGCAAGTGTCAGGATCCGTGTGACATGCGCATGCCACCCGGATTCTGACTTGCATGGGGGTGAGAGAGCTGAGAATCGCATCAAATCGCAGCATGCTGCGATTTCAAGGAGAGCCCATGTTTGGTCTGAGAAAAACAGGGAAATGGAGACAGCATCATTAGAAACCATTTGCAAGATTGCAATCCGTTTCTCAATGCGAGGGAATTTGCAGGAAAAAAACGCCAGTGGAGAAGAGGCCTAAGTCTGGTATCATTGTAATCGTATAGACCTGAAGAAAAGAGCTGCCAAATCTCTTATGCAAAATGAATTGTGAAACAAATAAATAAATAAAGCCAATTCTTCAACTGCTGTTGATTTGTTCATTCTGCAGTAAGGTGTGATTCACATTAAAGCTGCTCTTTACACTGAGAGATTACACCAGGGTTTACATAATCGTTAAAAAACAAGATTCAGACAAAATTCCTAAAGAAAAATGCACTGTAATGAGGCAGAGAAAGTCACTTTGAACTCATGTCTGGCCTGTGGTCCAGCAGTGTCCATCTTTTTACATGTCTTTTTAGGTTTCTACAAAAATGCGGTTAACAAGTTTTGTGCACCTTTGAAAAGGACACTGATGAACAGAGGCCAAACGGAGTCTGGAGTAAAGGCCGCTTTACATGCAACGACATCGCTAATGAGATATCATTGGGGTCACGAAAATCGTGACACACATCCGGCCTCATTAGCGACGTCGTTGCGTGTGACACCTATGAGCGTCCTCTAAGAATCAAAAATACCCAATCGTTGATCGTTGACACGTCGTTCATTTCCAAAATATCATTGCTGGTGCTGGTCGCAGGTTGTTCGTCGTTCCTGAGGCAGCACACATCGCTATGTGTGACACCCCGGGAACGACGAACAACAACGTTCCTGCGTCCTCCGGCAACAAGGTGGGTGTGTCATTAATGTGGCTGGTCTCCGCCCCTCTGCTTCTATTGGCGGGCCGCTGTGTGATGTCGCTGTAATAGCACACGCACCTCTCCCTTAAAAAAGAGGTTGTTCGCCGCCCACAGCGACTTCTCTAGGAAGGTAAGTATGTGTGACGCATCCTAGCAATATTGTTCGCCACGGGCAACGATTTGCCCGTGACGCACAAATGACGGGGACGGGTGCGATCACTAGCGACATCTCTAGCGATGTTGCCAAGTCTAAAGTGCCCTTTAGTCTGCTGACTGATTAATGAATGGATCTGTTGGGGGTTTCACCTGAATCACGTATTCCACAGATGTTGATGGAAACCCTGATGTAAATGTAAATGTTCAGCAAAGAGCACAGGAAAATGTGAACTGACCAAAAATGTTCTGTACCCCAATTTGCTGCCAAAAACATTCAACTCAACCAACAAAAAAACAAGTCCTCAATCAGGTTCGTCATCTGTTAACGGAAAAATAGGGGGCTTCCACATTACTAGTAGCACAAAGGCTCTGGAAAAGCACTATAGCTCCACCTCACACCAAAAAAATATAGCAAAATCCGTCCTCCCAAATCCAAATGCCCCCCCTCCCTTCTGAGCACCACAAATTGCCTAAACATAGTTAACATCCACATGTTTGACATTATTGTAGTGAGGATAGCCCGCTTAATTTATGCGGTTTGTGTCTCCAGGAGCACGAGGAGGTTCAACGGAGAGAGTCACTGATCTGTCTGGTCTGTTATACCTTTCAACAACTCTGCGGAGGTATGCTTTGTCAAATAAAAATACGAGTTTCGGCAGAGCCTGTTGCCACCTCATCGAGGCATTAATGCAGTGCTTCCAGCTTATGACTGATTGGGATGACAATTTAGAGATGGAGGATGTGGAGGAGGAGGAGGGGTTGCAGGAACTGGAGTAGGAGATGGAGGAAACCCTGATTTAACTATGGCCCAAAATTCTAGGTGTCAGTAGCACACGTGCGGCCCGAGGTTCCAACTCGTTTCTTGCCTCCTTGAGGTTCAGCCAGTGTACCGTCTAGGAAATGTAGCATTACTAGCCACAAGCACTTTTTCACTTGTCCATGGTTAAGTCAACCTTGCCAATAACTGCCCTGGTAATGTTAGGGGACACGTGCTTGTCTAAGGTGGGGACAACACAGTGGGAGAAATATTGATGGCTAGGGACCAAGTACTGAAGGACAACCAATCACCAATCACCAGGTTGTGGAAAACCTCAGCGTCAATAAGCCTAAATGGCAACATTTCCATGGAACCAGTCTTGAAATCTAGTCTTTAGTGTTTGGGCCTGTGGGTGGGTGGCTGAATAATTCCACCTATGTTCTAAGGTCTGGGTTAGAGACAGCTGAACCCTGTGCTGGGACAAGGAAGTGGATGAGCTTGCTGATGGTGTTTGCAAATGTGAAAAGACACCTTCAGGGCAGGAGGCATCTGCGCCTGTGTCCTGGACTGTGGATTAATCAGCACATAGGACAGGGGAAGAGACAGTGGGGTCATCCGCAGACAATGATTGCGAACCCAGTAGTTTTACGCACCTAGCCTGGTGTTTGGATGACATGTGCCAGAGCATGCTGGTTGTGGTCAGGCTGGTATTGGTCTGGCCCCTACTGAGCTTGGTATAGCACAGATTTCAAATGACCATTTTCTTGTCTTTTGCATGTTTTGAAAAAAGTCACCAGACTGGGGAACACCTAACCCTTGGCCTGGCATCTTGCCACGTGTGGGTGTTCTGGAGAACAGTTGTCCGCCTTCTCCCTCTAGCCCCCACACACACACTGCCTCTTGCAATCTGTTGTGGCACTGTAGATTCTTCCCACTCTGCGCTACTGTCCTTGCTTTGCATGCTACATCACCATGTTGGGTCAGTTGTACACCACCTTTCACTTTAGCATTCTGTTCCTCCTCCTAGCTTCTAGACTTCATCTGACTTGCTGACAACTGTTTCTCATCATGCTCCACATCTTGTAACTGTAATTGTCATTTTCCACCATTTTCTTCTTCTGAGCATTGCTTCTCAAATACTTGGGCATCATCACACACAATCTCCTCATGTGCCTTTTGAAACATTCACGTTTAGAGGCCAGAAGAAGCCATAAATGGAAAGGTTAAGAGCTCCTCGGAGTGTCCAAGTGTGGGTTCACTTGCTTTCTTAGACTTGTGAGGAAGGAGGTTAAGGGTGAGGATTATGTGGTCCTGTCTCTTCACTAGTCAGACTGGAACATGTAGATGTGGTGCCCCTGAGGCTTTAGTCGTCACAGGGTTCTGCACCTCACTTAAGGTGCGATAGTCATCCTGGGTCCAGAAGAGGTTGGTACAGTACCACAACACACCAAATCACACACACAAACAGGTTGGCCTCCCCACTGGGGGCTGGCTAGAGTTGAGTCTTAAGGCAGTCACCAAACATAGGGGGGCTGACACCCACTAGCAACAGGAAATAGGGGGAGGAACAGCCACCAGGAGGTATTAGGAGCAACACAACAGTTAGAGAGTTCTCCAGCAAGAGAGGAAGAGAGCAGTCAGGTTTTTACCAGTGGCTCTGGTGGGATGCAGGTGTGAAAACGGTCGCCGAGGGGAGAGCTTTATTGCTCCCTCGGGACCGACGCAGAGCAGGGTGCAGAATCCTAGGGTGGATTATACTCCAGGTTGTCCACAAAAATCTGGAGGCCAGGGCGATTGCATGTCTTACCGGCCACCACAGTTCCCGGAGCACAGTGCTACATAGTGTCTGGAGTCGTGATCTAAGTCCGGTCCCACCACGGACCCGCGGCACTTGCATACGGGACGGGAGTTCACTTTTCAAGAACCAGGGTCCCCAAGAAGCTTCAGGCCACGGGGATCCACCTTTAGAAGCGCAAAGAGGAAGGGCCCACCATCCACTGTACCGGTTCTGACCTCCAACAGATCCGGGATTGACTGGGGCCCATCATGGTGGTGACCGACAATAGCGGCGGCTATTCTCTGGCTGCGTACCGCAGGTGGCATTACGAGAGAAATCTTCCACCATCATCACCCACCAACCCTTCTTTATTGTACACCTCGGGGCCACGGACCCGGACAAGGGCCACCTGTGACATCCGCAGACCCTACGTCCCCGAGCCCGGCGACGAGTAAAGTTAACCCCTTGCCCCATGGGTGCTAAATAGATGACAGGGCCTTGCAGATAAACAGACTGGAAGCATTATCTTCCATACAGCCCACAACCTGCTCGCACTGCTCTGGTTTCAACAGTCGTGTTCCGCGCCCTTCTACAAAGTGAGACAGGAAGCTAGATCTAGATTATGTGTCTTTGCTGTGCTACAGCAGCAAGCCATGTTTGCCCTGGCTCACTGCCATGGCCTCTGCATGTAACCTGATCAGGGAACAGCCACTTCCCTGTCCCTTACTGCAGGTCTTGCACATTTTAAATTACGTACGCAGCTAAGAGCACTATTATTACAGGATAGCATATTTTTTTAGCCAGCAGCAGCATGCTGTGTAAGCCTACAATTCTTTCCTATAGGCTTCTAATACACAATGCCTACTCCAGAATGAAGCCAAAACTAATTGCAATCAAAAAGTAGTATTATTAGAGAATAGAATTGATTGTTTTAGCTTGCAGCAGCACAGTCTGTAAGGGTAGAATCCCTACCTTCATGCCTCTAATACACTATGCCTACTCTAGAAGCTCACCCTACACTAAATACAGAATAAGAGCGGTATTATTAGAAAATATATTAAATTTTTAGGTATCAGCAGCACACTGTCTGAGGCTATAATCACTGCCTACATGCCTCTAATATACTATGCCTACTCCAGAAGCTTGCCCTACACTAAATGCAGAATAAGAATGGTATTATTAGAGAATAGAATAGCTTTCAATTAGCCATGAAAAAGACTGTTTGTTTACTGTTGTACCAGCAGGTACTGTCATGCTCTAAGACACTGTGCCTTCTCCAGCAGAATATGTTCCTCGTCAGTACACTATTTCGGGATAGAGTGTGGCAAACATGGTGTCTCTGGGTCTTACATAGACTCGATGATGCTGTTGCATTAACATGATTGGCAGATAATCTGTGCATGTTTACTGGCTGATAAAATGCTAGGAAATATGTGGCACTCAAACATGGCCGTAGCACTAGACTACTCTATCGAGTATTGAGCATCTCGAGCACATTAATGCATGATCAAGTACCAAGTAGTGAAAAGCATGTTTGCCCATCGCTAGCTATAATCCATACCTGTCACGCTTCCCAGTCCCCGGGCCCCGCTCTCCGGTCCTCGTGCCCCACACTCTGGTCCCCGTGTTCCGCTCCCCGGTTCCCGCCGGCGTCCCCTGCTCACCACCCCGGTCCCGGTCCCGTCCTCCTCGCCTGCACCCTTCTTGTGTCCTGCTCCCCGCTCCCGGCGCTCCTCTGCGACATGGGACACACAGCCGGGCGCTCCTGCTTCCTCCTCACCGCTTCCTGGACTGGCTTCTGGCACACGGGCCTCACGCATGCGCATTAGGGCGCGCGCGGTCATTGACCCTCTCTTAAAGGGCCAGCACCCAGAAACAGGATATTGCATAGACAGGTACAGGGTATATTAGGGTTCTCTTTCCTGGTGGGCGGGGCCTGTTCTACGTGTTTAGCAAGCTAGTGTTCAGGTCCCTGTATTGCTTTACCCTGTGCTTTGCCCTGTATTAACCCTGTCTGTCTCGCAGAGCCTGTCCTGCCACGCCAGCCGCTCCGAACCAAGTCCATCCCTGGACCCTGACGGTGACTTCGGCGGATGTTCCACCACCTTTGCAGCTCCACCAGTCTCCAGTCCATGGCTCCGTTCAGTGACCCGCCCCATCGCTTAGCAGGTTCCGGATTCCGCCTGACCCTACAACCCGGCATCGGACCCTGAGCCTCGTCACCCGGACTACCGTCCAGAACTCCGTGGGTTCAGCAACATACACCTTTCCTGCTCCTCTACGGACTGTCTGGCTACCAATAGTGCTTCGGATGCCGTGCATCAGGACCCCCTGGCGGGGTGACCGGCCTGGCTGCCTCCTCAGGGGAAATCGGTGTACGGTCCAGTGCTTCCACCATCCGGACGTAACAATACCTAGATGACTCTAATATACCATCCCTTCTCCAGCAGCTAGCCCTACACTAAATGCAGTTAACAGTGGTATTATTAGACAATAGAATAGATGTTTTTTGTTCAGCAGCAAGGACTGTAGTTCCTGCTTAGATGCCTCTAATACAGTATCCCTTTTCCTGCAGCTGGCTCAACACTGAATGTACTGTAGCTAACAGCGGTAATATTAGAGAACTAGAAGGTGGCCCGATTTTAATGTATCGGGTATTCTAGAATTTATTGTGTAGTTAATGTATGATTTTTGTTATATATATATATATAGATGTTGTTGTGTGTAGTTGCTAAGTGTTTGTGTAGGACGCTGTAAATGTTCTGGGTGTTGTCTGGGTGTGAGTGTGTGTGAGAGCGGTGTTGTTTGTGTGTTGCATTGTTTGTGGAGCGCTGTGTGTCTGCAGCGTTGTGTGTGTGTGGTGCTGTGTGTGTTATGTGGTTTGTGTGGGTGCGTGTGTGTGTTTTGGGGGAGATACGTTTGTGCAGTGTGTGTGTGTTGGAGGAGTAGTCCTGGGGAGAGAGGAGTATAATAGGAGGAGTAGTCCTGGGGAGAGAGGAGTATAATAGGAGGAGTAGTCCTGGGGAGAGAGGAGTATAATAGGAGGAGTAGTCCTGGGGGAGAGGAGTATAATAGGAGGAGTAGTCCTGGGGGGAGAGGAGGATAATAGGAGTAGTCCTGGGGAGAGAGGAGTATAAGTATAATAGAAGGAGTAGTCCTGGGGGGAGAGGAGGATAATAGGAGGAGTAGTCCTGGGGGGAGAGGAGTCTAATAGGAGGAGTAGTCCGGGAGAAGTCTAATAGGAGGAGTAGTCCTGGGGGAGGTGTCTAATAGGTGGAGTAGTCCTGAGGGGAGGTGTCTAATAGGAGGAGTAGTCCTGGGGGAGAGGAGTCTAATAGGAGGAGTCGTCCTGGGGGGAGAGGAGTCTAATAGGAGGAGTAGTCCTGGGGAAGGTGTCTAATAGGTGGAGTAGTCCTGGGGAGAAGTGTCTAAAAGGTGGAGTAGTCCTGGGGAGAGGTGTCTAATAGGAGGAGTAGTCCTGGGGGAGGTATCTAATAGGTGGAGTACACCTGAGGGGAGGTGTCTAATAGGTGGAGTAGTCCTGGGAGGGAGGTGTATAGGTGCCCAATGTATGCGGGGGGCGTGGCCAAGCGGGAAAAATGTGCGGGGGGCGTGGCCAAGCGGGCAATGCGTGCGGAGGCATGGCCGAGCGGGTACAGTGTGCGGGGGGAGTGGCCAAGCGGACACAGTGTGTGGGGGGCGTGGCTAAGCAGGCACAGTGTGGGGGCATGGCCGAGCGGGCACAGTGTGCGGGAGGCGTGGCCGAGCGGGCACAGTGTGTGGGGGGCGTGGTCGAGTGGGCAATGCATGTAGGGGCATGGCCAGGCCGAACCGAGCGGTCAATGCGTGCGGGGGGCATGGCCGAGCGGGCACAGTGTGCGGGAGGTGTAGCCGAACAGGCACAGTGTGTGGGGGCGTTGCCGAGCAGACACAGTGTGTGGGGGCATGGCTGAGCGGGCACAGTGTGAGGGGGGTGTGGCCGAGCCGAGCAGCCAATGCGTGCAGGGGGCGGGGCCGGGTCGAACCTAGCGGCAATGCGTGTGCGGGAGGGGCCGGGTCGAACCTAGCGGCAATGCGTGTGCGGGAGGGGCCGCGCCGAGCCCAGCGGCCAATGCGACGGTTGTCAATGTAATGACGTCATTTTGGAGCAAGACAGACAGACAGACAGAATAAGGCAATTATATATATAGCTAGGACAGATTTTTTTATGTTGCAGCAGCAAGAACTGTAAAGTAATAATCACTGTAATACAGTATCCTTTCTCCGGCAGCTCTCCCTATACTGTTTCTGATAGAGTGATAGAGTGAGTCTTATATAGACTCAATGACGCGATGCGGCCGGTCAATCACAGCAGTACCGGTAGGTAAGATTGCTATGACATTACCGTAATTGGCAGGCAAGCCCTACATGTTTAGTGGCTGAAAAACAGCTGCAAAACATGCAGGTTCTTGAACACCAATGATACTCTATTGAGTACAAGCATACACAAGCACCTCAATCCTCGATCTAGAATCAAGCAGTGGTGAGCATGCCATTTGCAAGCCAAAACCAGGATTGAGGTAAAAATTATAGAAGTGGTGCCCGTGTTTATATTATACTTTTTCTCGGATTGTTCAGTTCCTGGCTTTGGCTTTCAAATACTGTTGTTCAAAATTTGCCAAATACTTAATGGGTGTGACGCGCCCAAGGGGCCTGGGGTTTTACTCGTCACCGGGCCGGCGGTGTCGGTTTGGAATGTCATAATGGTCTGGCCCAGTTCCGTGGTCCCGTCGGTGTCAATAAAAGATGAAGAGGTTGGGGATTTAGGAGTAGTTGTCTCGTGATGCCAAAATTGACGCGTCCGCGGGGTCATGGGGATTACTCGTCACCGGGCCAGTTTAGGGGTTTGGGTTGTCTCAGTGGCCTGGCCTGGCTCCGTGATCCCGCGTGGGGAAGATGATGATGATGGGAGTAGTTGTCTTTCGTGATGCCACCTCTGGTATGCGGCCAGGAGGGGAGCCGCTACTGCGCAAGGTCTCTCTCTGCTGGGGCGGATTTTAACGCAGCTCAGATGTTGCAGCTCTCCACAGGCAGAGCTAGACAATAGGGAGGATGTTGTCCACCGCAGTGTGGGAAGCACGGGGTGCGGGAAGGAGCAGACGACACAGCAGTTGCAGTTTAAAGTGTTTACTCACTAAGATGGTCCTGCCATTGGACTGCCAGACTCCGCTGTGATGAGCTCCAGATGATCTTGGACAGTTTGGAGGCCAGTATTAGTGGCATACTTTGTGAGTCCTTCCTCCCTGCACTCAGTTGTGTGAGTCCCTGCGACTTGAAGCTACACAGGGACCCTAGTCTTGGAAGTGGTTATGTTCCCTTTCCTGTATAGCAGGCAATGCGAGTCTGTTGATGGGCCGCCCTATTGTCACGGCTCCTGGCTCTATATGCTGCTTTGCCCAAGGCACTGTTGTGGGCCAGAGGATTTGATATCCTCTGCCCAGTGGATTCTACTGGCAGGCCATGAAGTGCCTACCAGCCTGGGGCTCTGCACCCTGAGATGTGCGCCAGTCCTGAGGGAGCTATTATCACCCTCAGTGATCGTGTTCTCCTGCGTCTCACTTGGTTCCTGGTGGTATCTCGACTCTCTAGAGTGTTAGTGTGACTCCTACTCCCCTGATCAGTCGCCCCACCCACTTGAGCCCCAGAGCTAGTGGGTGGGAGGCCCTAGACGATATGGTGACCACCCTAAATGACCCTACCCTAACCCCGTCCTGGTGAGAGGGCAACTGGTTTATGTGTGTTTGTGAATGTTGTGAATCGGCTTCGACCTCCTCCTTACCCGGACTGAGTACTGCACCTCTGGAAAGATGCAGTACCCTGTGGCGACTGAAGCCTCAGGGGCGTCACAGGTGCACAGGGCCCAAAAGGTTTTCCTCCATGATTGTCCTGTATTTAGCCACATCTATCTTTCCAACAACTCTGACCAGTTTCCCTGTCACTGCTAAAGAAAAACCTCCCCACAGACTGATGCTGCCACCACCAAATTTGACAGCATGGATGGTGTTTTCAGAGTGATGTGCACTTTTTGTTTTCAGCCACACATAGTTTAACATTTAGGCCAAAAGGTTATACTGACCGGCGTACCTTGTTCCACATGCTAACTGTGTGCCCTACATGGCTTAGATGTTCTGAGGTTGGGCTATTTTTTTTATAACCTAACCATACTTCACTCTTCAACGCAACTTTAACCCTGACCTGACTGGTGTTTTTCTTGGTTTTCAGGACGTTGACTGATCTCTAATGTTCTCAAACAAACCTCTGAGGCCTTCACAGAACAACTATAGCTATACTGAGAAAAAATTACATACAAGTGGACTCAATTTACTAATTAGGTGACTTCTGTAGGCAATTGGTCATGCAAGATTTTATTTAGTGTTATCAGACTACAGGGGGATGAATACAAATGCAAGTCACAATTTTCAGATTTATATCTTTAAAATATTTAGAAAACCATTTTCATTTCCTTTACATTTCACAAATACTTGCTACTTTGTGTTGGTATAGTACATAAAATCCCAATAAGGCCTCTTTCACACGTCTGTAAAAAACACATTTCCACTGACATGTTAAAGGTACATATGTCCCTCCATGTGCCGTGATTTTGGCACACATGTGATCTCTGTGTGCTATCCGTGATAATACACGGAGATCAGGCACTTATACTCACCTGTCCACGTTGCTGCTCTCAATGGTGCTGAAGTCTCCCACGATGCTGTGTCCGGCCGCCGCTGTCTCCCCTCTGCAGCTACTTCTGGGTCGGCTATGCAGTGCATATGTATAAGCATAATTAGCCGGCCTGGAAGCAGAGACAGCAGCGGTAACTATAATAATTCAATATAAATCCCCACTAACAACCAATATATCATATAATAAACTACAAATTAAATGATGATGACGTATTAATGAGAGTATATGATCATCAGTATTAGTTATATTGGTGAAATAAAGTACAAAATTTGGACAGATAAGTGAAATTCAGAGAATGATATACCATCTACATACTTTGGCATCTGAAGCATAGTAAAAGAGAGAGTAAAGATAGAGGGAAAAAATGTACCTAAGATTGTTCATTGGTACAGGTCCCCACGAATATCACAACCACATTGCAGCTTCATTTGGGGGGTTTCCACCACTAGAATAAAAATAAATATAAGCAAGTTTGGTATTATCTTGATTTTTACAATTTTAGGAATGCCATAAAACAGAATAATAAAGCAGTATAGGAATAGTGTTTATTTACCAAAGGTTTATATTATTCTGTGGCGAGGGGCGTGATTTTAATATTCGCTTCAGGCAGCAGGAAAGCTCGAACCAACTCTGATTTCATATCATTTCATGTAATTAAACTCAGTTATTCTATTTAGAAAGCTACTAAATATTGATGATAACGAATGACTCTAATACCTGATACATAGATTTAAATTCAAGTCACCTGTAGCAAAGCCATATTATAACCCATTGCATAAGGTTTAAATAAAACATGTGTCAATAGCTTCAAGGGAGACATCAGTAGATGTCAGAAATAGGAATCCTTCTCTTGTTGAAATGCAGCAGCTGTTTCACAGTATCTGTAAGAAAAAAATAATCATGAAATATGAGCCAGCATGAAAATTAACGAGGGCTAAGAAACAGAATAGCCAGAAAAGAACAGCTGTGTCTGAGTTCACTAAGTCAGCAGCAGACTCACAGGCTGGATGTGACAAAATTCAAGAGTTAGCACGCAACACAACCAAAGCCTTACAAGACATATATTGCATCATATCATACATGGGGGGTAAAAAACAACGTGCTGATGATGTCATAGAAATTCCACAGAATATGCGGTTTTTAAAGGGGTATTCCCAACGCCAAGAACCTATGCCAATATGTAGTAGGTGTAATTATAATAATGTTAGCTAATACTTATAAATAAAAATGTAGTACATTTCTTCTGAAAAGGAGGTATCAGCTGATACCTCCTGTTCTATTCAAGTCCACCTGGCGGACATTCTACATCAAGGGAACTCCTCAGATACACAATGACCTATACAGCCAAGCGTGTTTCAGCTTTCCTGCACTCCCTATCTTATATTTCACCTGATTAGCTATGTCACTTACCTCATGTGCAGGGCATTGCAGCTTAGGTATCCATTGTAACTTCCACTTATATAATGAGAGTTAGTTAATTTCATGTGGTCGTAAACATGGGTACGTAAGCTACTACAATGCCCTGCACATGAGGTAAGTGACATAATCAGGAGAACTATACTACATTTCTAATTAGAAGCAGTTGCTAATATTAATATTATTATTATTATTATTACACCTACTACATATTGGGATAGAATCTTGGAGATGGGAATACTCATTTAAGGCGGGCTTTGCACACTACGACATCGCAGGTGCGATGTCGGTGGGGTCAAATCGAAAGTGATGCACATCCGGCGTCACTTGCGATGTCGTAGTGTGTAAATCCTAGATGATACGATGAACGAGCGCAAAATCGTCGTCATCGTATCATCGCTGCAGCCTCCGACATTTCCATAATGCCGGGGGAGCGACAGGTACGATGTAGTTCCTCGCTCCTGCGGCAGCACACATCGCTGTGTGTGAAGCCGCAGGAGCGAGGAACTTCACCTTACCTGCCTCCCGGCTGCAATGAGAAGGACGGAGGTGGGCGGGATGTTTACATCCTGCTCATCTCCGCCCCTCCACTTCAATTGGCCGCCTGCCGTGTGACGTCACTGTGACGCCGCACGACCCGCCCCCTAAGGAAGGAGGCGGGTCGCCGGCCAGAGGGACGTCGCACGGCAGGTATGTGCGTGTAAAGCTGCCGTAGCGATAATAATCGCTACGGCAGCTTTCACTATATATCGAACGTGCGACGGGGGCGGGACTATCGCTGCAGCATCGGTAACACATTGTTACCGATGTTGCAACGTGCAAAGCCCGCCTAAGTGTTTCTAATATTAAGGGTTCAGCAATCAGGATACATTAATCACCATAATAGAAATCAAAGTAGTAAACTGTAGGTGTACTTAGCTCAATTCACAACACTATCTTAGGCCTCTTTCACACGTCAGTGGAAAACACACACCTTTACAGGGGGCTGAATACAAATGCAAGTCACAATTTTCGGATTTATACTTTTAAAATATTAAGAAAACCATGTATCGTTTCCTTTACACTTCACAAATGCTTTGCTACTTTGTGTTGGTAAATCACATAAAATCCCAAAAAGGCATCTTTCACACGTCAGTGAAAACACAGACATTTTCTCTGATGTGTTAAAGGTACGTATGTCTCTCCGTGTGCCGTGATTTTAGCACACATGTGATCTCCGTGTGCTATACGGAGATCAGGCATTTATACTCACCTGTCCACGACACTTCTCTCCGTGGTGCTGAAGTCTCCCGCGATGCTATGTCCGGCCGCCGCTGTCTCCCCTCTGCAGATACTTCTGGGTCGGCTGTGTAATGCATATTTATAAGCATAATTAGCCGGCCTGGAAGCAGGAGACAGCAGTGGCTAAAAACAGCATCGCTGGAGACAAGTGAGTTTAAAAAAGCTTTTTATTTTAAACGTATGTGATTTTTCTTGTACATGTAACATGGACCACACCATGTGGTCGGTGGGACATCAGTGCTGCCAGAGAAAAACGGATTTGTCTTCGTGCGGAACACACGGACATGTGGGTGCACCGCACAGAAACACGTCAGTGAGAAATCACTGATGTGTGCACAGATCCATTGATTTTAATGAGTCTGCATATGTCCGTGATTCTGGTACATATAAAAACTGCAACATATGTACCAGAATCACTGACGTGTGAAGGAGGCCTTAATAAGTACAGTACATTGTATGTATTTCGTTAGTGCACATTTACAAGTTCAATATATATATATATATATATATATATATATATATATATATATATATATATATATATGTATGTAGTGTATATGTAGAAATGTTCTACTTTTTACAGCACTAAATATCATAGCTTTCAATAGGGAGGACAAACATATAGCATAAGATGACCTGTTAGGACATGTGTGACAGTTTTTCTGCTTTGATTTATTAAAAACTTCACCCGACTCTTTAGTATTACATGTATGATTAAGAGCACAACAGGTGCTTGAAACGTCAGCAATGACTATGCATTACTAAGGCTCCCAAAGACGTACAGTTAGGTCCAGAAATATTTGGACAGTGACACAAGTTTTGTTATTTTAGCTGTTTACAAAAACATGTTCAGAAATACAATTGTATATATAATATGGGCTGAAAGTGCACACTCCCAGCTGCAATATGAGAGTTTTCACATCCAAATCGGAGAAAGGGTTTAGGAATCATAGCTCTGTAATGCATAGCCTCCTCTTTTTAAAGGGACCAAAAGTAATTGGACAAGGGACTCTAAGGGCTGCAATTAACTCTGAAGGCGTCTCCCTCGTTAACCTGTAATCAATGAAGTAGTTAAAAGGTCTGGGGTTGATTACAGGTGTGTGGTTTTGCATTTGGAAGCTGTTGCTGTGACCAGACAACATGCGGTCTAAGGAACTCTCAATTGAGGTGAAGCAGAACATCCTGATGCTGAAAAAAAAGAAAAATCCAACAGAGAGATAGCAGACATGCTTGGAGTAGCAAAATCAACAGTCGGGTACATTCTGAGAAAAAAGGAATTGACTGGTGAGCTTGGGAACTCAAAAAGGCCTGGGCGTCCACAGATGACAACAGTGGTGGATGATCGCCGCATACTTTCTTTGGTGAAGAAGAACCTGTTCACAACATCAACTGAAGTCCAGAACACTCTCAGTGAAGTAGGTGTATCTGTCTCTAAGTCAACAGTAAAGAGAATACTCCATGAAAGTAAATACAAAGGGTTCACAACTAGATGCAAACCATTCATCAATTCCAAAAATAGACAGGCCAGAGTTAAATTTGCTGAAAAACACCTCATGAAGCCAGCTCAGTTCTGGAAAAGTATTCTATGGACAGATGAGACAAAGATCAACCTGTACCAGAATGATGGGAAGAAAAAAGTTTGGAGAAGAAAGGGAACGGCACATGATCCAAGGCACACCACATCCTCTGTAAAACATGGTGGAGGCAACGTGATGGCATGGGCATGCATGACTTTCAATGGCACTGGGTCACTTGTGTTTATTGATGTGAAAGAAAACTGTGGAAAAAGAAAGCGCAATAGGGTCTTACCCCAATATATATAGGGTGAATCACAGAGTAATACTACTCACCAATTAGGGTTGTGACAGTCACAACACCTATAGCAGCATGTAACACCAAGTCCCGGCAGCGGTCCCCAAGAGGCAGATAACAGAGAGCAATAGAGACGGGTTTCACAGCCGCGCCAAAGGACTACTGGATTCTTCTCAGATTAATGTTTCTTTATTTCATGCACAGGTCAAGTCTACGCGTTTCAGGAGAACACAGCTCCCTTCTTCAGGACAAACCAGCAAAGAATCATCAAATCTGCCAAATCTGCCTAGACTTGACCTGTGCATGAAATAAAGAAACATTAATCTGAGAAGAATCCAGTAGTCCTTTGGCGCGGCTGTGAAACCCGTCTCTATTGCTCTCTGTTGTGTTTATTGATGACATAACAGCAGACAAGAGTAGCCGGATGAATTCTGAAGTGTACCGGGATATACTTTCAGCCCCGATTCAGCCAAATGCCGCAAAGTTGATCGGACGGCGCTTCATAGTACAGATGGACAATGACCCCAAGCATACAGCCAAAGCTACCCAGGAGTTCATGAGTGCAAAAAAGTGGAACATTCTGCAATGGCCAAGTCAATCACCAGATCTTAACCCAATTGAGCATGCATTTGACTTGCTCAAATCCAGACTTAAGACGGAAAGACCCACAAACAAGCAAGACCTGAAGGCTGCGGCTGTAAAGGCCTGGCAAAGCATTAAGAAGGAGGAAACCCAGCGTTTGGTGATGTCCATGGGTTCCAGACTTAAGGCAGTGATTGCCTCCAAAGGATTCGCAACAAAATATTGAAAATAAGAATATTTTGTTTGGGTTTGCTTTATTTGTCCAATTACTTTTGACCTCCTAAAATGTGGAGTGTTTGTAAAGAAATGTGTACAATTCCTACAATTTCTATCAGATATTTTTGTTCAAACCTTCAAATTAAACGTTACAATCTGCACTTGAATTCTGTTGTAGAGGTTTCATTTCAAATCCAATGTGGTGGCATGCAGAGCCCAATTCACGAAAATTGTGTCACTGTCCAAATATTTCTGGACCTAACTGTAATTGAAACATGGATATTTTTACTTTGGTTGCGGAAAATCACTGTCTTCTTCCTATTCAAAGGCTCATCGGATCTGTGCATCCTTTAGGTCAGGGGTGGGGAACCGTTTTTCTGCCGAGGGCCATTTGGATATTTCTACTATCATTTGGGGGCCGAACAAAATTATCAACTTGAAAATTACCATTATATTTGATCCAAAAATGTATTAACTCACCCCTACTTTGGTGGTTGGAACTGCTTCCCTTTGGTGCGGCTGTGATGTTAGGGGATAGTGATCATGTTGCTTCTCACAACTGCTTTTACAGGTTTGCATCAGTCTGGAGTGTAGCCAGCTCTTTGTGATAATAAGTTTTGTAAATCATGCATCACAAAACAGACGCTGGGTATATACATCCCTGGAGATGTTGGGTCTGCAGTATATACATCACAGGAGACACTGAGGCATACACATCGAGGAGGGGCTGGGGGCATATACATCACAGGAAAAGTTGGGTGCATATACATCACAGGAGACGCTGGGGACATATACATCACTGGAAAGGGCTGGCAAGTGATATTTTCTTCCATCATAAAAAATAACTAAATGGCTATGATTCCCTCTATTAGCAAAAACACGTAATGCAGCTTTATTAAATTAACCTTCTTTTCATTACATATATGTATTTTATATGTTAATAGAAACATGAGCACAGTCTACATCTGAGGGTATACACATCACTGAGGGGGAATGGGGCCACATACAGCACTGGGGTCAGTGGGGGCACATATGGCACTGAGGACAGTAAGGGCACATACAGCACTGGGGACACATACAGCACTGGGGACAGTGGGGGAACATACAGCACTGGAGACTATTGAGGTCATACACAACACTGAGGACGTACTATTTCAATGCATGTGCATGCAGCGTTCAGTAGTGAGCACTGGCATGCTCGTGCTCACTGTACAACTCTGGGTTTAAAGGGCCGGCAAACTGAAAAATGTGGCTGCCAGCCCAAGCACTACTGTCCTAGGAAATTTGCCCGAGGGCCGCAGAAAAGGTCATCAAGGGCCGCATGCGGCCCTAGGGCCTGAGGTTCCCCACCCCTGCTTTAGGTGATGAGCTGGTTTTCTGTGTAATAAAAAATAACCACACAAAAGCTGTATAATATGGATTTGCTCTAGATTTCACCCTTTGATTGGAAAATACTGCCACAGCTTCCTGATTGTCTTTTCTTCCAGTGTTCCCTTCCTTCTCTGAGGCCAGCAGTTGTTGTGAAGGATGTGCATTGGCCCCCATGTGATGCAAATCAATGGCCTCAGTAATAAAAGGGAACACTTTAAGAACCAAAGACCAATGCAGAGGACATGGCGCTATAGCAGTGTATGAGACAACCTATGGACAGGTTGAGGCTTAGTAGAGGTGAGTATAATGTATTCTTTTTTAACCCCTTCCCTTCCCTAAATCTATTTTATTTAGGAGTCTGGGGAGATATCAGAGCACAATTTACAACTTTTCATGATAATCTTATTTTTTTGATCAGATTGTATATACCGTCCAAAACTAGCAAATCTGCCTAAAACAAATTTCAAGCGATTTGATCATCTCTCGTCTCTACAATGTTAGACATGGTGAGCATCCCATTGAAAAGGGGAATAATTTGCATTTAATAATTGTTTATTTTCCAATGGAATTAAAGAGTAATTGCATAGTGAAATTAATCAATTCCCTGCTGTGGCCAATGGAGCACTACCATTACCTAATTAAACTCTCAGCATAGCTCTCAAAGTTGCCAGATGTTGTGCCTGAACCAGAACTTTGTTGCTATTTCTTGTTGTGTTTATCCTGCTCTTGACCAGGTTTGCATGCTAAATATGGCCGCCTCTGTGATTCCCGCCTGATCCTGTCAATAGTTTGTATGACCATGTCTTGATTGATCAACTAGTATCCAACTTCAGATGAGCCAGCTAGTCAGACTACCCTTGCCTTAGGCTCACTTCTCTGGCCAGAAGGCTCCTCCATGCTTGCAGCCCAGGTGACCATGTTAATCCCTATATAATTGTGAAGGGTTGTTGGCAAACATTCCTATGGGACCTGTTATCTAACACCAAGTGTGGCCAAGGAAGCTCTTTTTTTTAGAGCTGATGGCCTCTGAAGCATATTTAACTCCTTAACAACCTAGGTGTCCTAATGTTACTGTAGGATAGCAAGGGAAAGGGGGCATCTATACTGTCCCTCACGCTAGGGGACCTTAGGCTATTTCTAATCTCAGGGTTACCCCTAATGGTGGCGATGTCTGAGTCTCGTGCTTGGCTATTCTCCTGACCAGAGCTAGTCTTTTCTCCCCTGTCCCAAGGAATGGCAACACAAATTTAGACAGATAGACAAAAATGAAAACTCAGACACTTTAGAAACGCACAAGAAAAAAACAATAAGAAACTAAGAAGAAAAGCAAGATAAGTAAGGCAGCAACAAAAGGACAACAAGGGTTAACACTGCAACTGCTCACAGCAATAAAGCACTACAAACACTTGTAAGTCTGGTTCACAACACCTCTACAGACCAGTATAGATAAACTATACCAGCACTAATGGAAATGTCCAGCCACAATATATAGGAGGGGAGTGAATGAGGCTGGCTCTCCTATAGCATGTGACCAAAGGAGATTAACGAGCAATCTAGCAGAGATTAACTCTTGCTAGCCTACCTATGTACTAAAAGTCTGTGGGTTGACGCCCGAGTCTCCCTTCGCTGATCACAGACATGAGAAAGGTTAGAAGGCAGAGTACAAGAATCTGTAGTTTCCACAGATGCTGATGCCGCCATAACAGTCGGCACTAATGATGAGCGAGTTTCAAAATACTCGGATTCACGATACTCATAACGTACAGTTAGGTCCAGAAATATTTGGACAGTGACACAATTTTCGCGAGTTGGGCTCTGTATGCCACCACATTGGATTTGAAATGAAACCTCTACAACAGAATTCAAGTGCAGATTGTAACGTTTAATTTGAAGGTTTGAACAAAAATATCTGATAGAAATTGTAGGAATTGTACACATTTCTTTACAAACACTCCACATTTTAGGAGGTCAAAAGTAATTGGACAAATAAACCAAACCCAAAAAAAAAATTTTTAGTTTCAATATTTTGTTGCGAATCCTTTGGAGGCAATCACTGCCTTAAGTCTGGAACCCATGGACATCACCAAACGCTGGGTTTCCTCCTTCTTAATGCTTTGCCAGGCCTTTACAGCCGCAGCCTTCAGGTCTTGCTTGTTTGTGGGTCTTTCCGTCTTAAGTCTGGATTTGAGCAAGTGAAATGCATGCTCAATTGGGTTAAGATCTGGTGATTGACTTGGCCATTGCAGAATGTTCCACTTTTTTGCACTCATGAACTCCTGGGTAGCTTTGGCTGTATGCTTGGGGTCATTGTCCATCTGTACTATGAAGCGCTGTCCGATCAACTTTGCGGCATTTGGCTGAATCTGGGCTGAAAGTATATCTCGGTACACTTCAGAATTCATCCGGCTACTCTTGTCTGCTGTTATGTCATCAATAAACACAAGTGACCTAGTGCCATTGAAAGCAATGCATGCCCATGCCATCACGTTGCCTCCACCATGTTTTACAGAGGATGTGGAGTGCCTTGGATCATGTGCCGTTCCCTTTCTTCTCCAAACTTTTTTCTTCCCATCATTCTGGTATAGGTTGATCTTGGTCTCATCTGTCCATAGAATACTTTTCCAGAACTGAGCTGGCTTCATGAGGTGTTTTTCAGCAAATTTAACTCTGGCCTGTCTATTTTTGGAATTGATGAATGGTTTGCATCTAGATGTGAACCCTTTGTATTTACTTTCATGGAGTCTTCTCTTTACTGTTGACATAGAGACAGATACACCTACTTCACTGAGAGTGTTCTGGACTTCAGTTGATGTTGTGAACAGGTTCTTCTTCACCAAAGAAAGTATGCGGCGATCATCCACCACTGTTGTCATCCGTGGACGCCCAGGCCTTTTTGAGTTCCCAAGCTCACCAGTCAATTCATTTTTCCTCAGAATGTACCCGACTGTTGATTTTGCTACTCCAAGCATGTCTGCTATCTCTCTGATGGATTTTTTCTTTTTTTTCAGCCTCAGGATGTTCTGCTTCACCTCAATTGAGAGTTCCTTAGACCGCATGTTGTCTGGTCACAGCAACAGCTTCCAAATGCAAAACCACACACCTGTAATCAACCCCAGACCTTTTAACTACTTCATTGATTACAGGTTAACGAAGGAGACGCCTTCAGAGTTAATTGCAGCCCTTAGAGTCCCTTGTCCAATTACTTTTGGTCCCTTGAAAAAGAGGAGGCTATGCATTACAGAGCTATGATTCCTAAACCCTTTCTCCGATTTGGATGTGAAAACTCTCATATTGCAGCTGGGAGTGTGCACTTTCAGCCCATATTATATATATAATTGTATTTCTGAACATGTTTTTGTAAACAGCTAAAATAACAAAACTTGTGTCACTGTCCAAATATTTCTGGACCTAACTGTATGCTGTCTAATACTCGTGTATGCATTCCGAATAGTGTGTGCAATGCAAGTCAATGGGAAATACAATATAACGAGTAACCCCAATGCCGTACTATTCGCTACTCGCACAAATAGTGCGGCATTCGGGTTACTGGTTACATTGCGAGTATTTCACATTGCCTTGCATTGCACATACTATTCGGAATGCATACGCGAGTATTAGACAGTACTCGTTATGAGTATCGCAAATCCGAGTATTTTGAAACTCGCTCATCATTAGTCGGCAATGCTTGCAAAAACCTCCTTGTGACACTAGGACGAAAATATACATCCTGGTCACATGCTAGTTTCCAAACCATGTTGTGCATTTTTTTTATATATATATAATTTTAAAACGGTCACCACATTTAGACATAGTCAGAATAATGCTGATAGTTGTCCCAGACAGCTGAATGGAATGTAGCTTAGTTGAAGATAGCCAGTCATCCTATCAGTGTCCAAATATTCCACCTTATGCTTCTAATTTTTTCTTTATAATCTACAAAAAGGATTAAAAGAAATATTGATTAGTTAATTAGGGTTACGTTGGCAGTGGACAAAAATTGCGCTAGTGGTAACGTGGTAATTTCAGCTGGGTATTGTAATGTTTTTGAGATATATATATATATATATATATATATATATATATATATATATATATATATATATATTACAGTGCCTTGTGAAAGTATTCGTCCCCCTTGAATTTTTCAACCTTTTCCCAAATTTCAGGCTTCAAACATAAAGATAAAAAATTTAAATTTTATGGTGAAGAATCAACAACAAGTGGGACACAATTGTGTAGGTGAACAATATTTATTGCTTATTTTAAAGTTTTGTAAAAAATAAATAACTGAAAAGTGGGGCGTGCAATATTATTCAACCCCTTTACTTTCAGTGCAGCAAACTCACTCCACAAGTTCATTGAGTATCTCTGAATGATCCAATGTTGAACTAAATGACTGATGATGATAAATATAAGCCACTTGTGTGTTATCAAGTCTCCGTATAAATGCACCTGCTCTGTGATAGTCTCAGAATTCTGTGTAAAGCACAGAAAGCATCTTGAAGACCAAGGAACACAACAGGCAGGTCCGTAATACTGGTATGGAGAAGTTTAAAGCCAGATTTCGTTGCAAAAAGATTTCCAAAACTTTAAACATCCCAAGAAGCACTGTGCAAGTGATCATATTGAAATGGAAGGAGTATCATACCACTGCAAATCTACCAAGACCCGGCCGTCCCTCAAAAATGTAATGTCAAACAAGGAGAAACGTGATCAGAGATGCAGCCAAGAGGCCCATGATCACTCTGGATAAACTGCAGAGATCTACAGCTGAGGTGGGAGAGTCTGTCCATAGGACAACAATCAGTCATACACTGCACAAATCTGGCCTTTATGGAAGAGTGGCAAGGAGAAAGCCATTTCTCAAAGATATCCATAAAAAGTGTCATTTAAAGTTTGCCACAAGCCACCTGGGAGACACATTAAACATGTGGAAGAAGGTGCTCTGGTCAGATGAAACCAAAATCAAACTTTTTGGGCACAATGCCAAACGATATATTGGGCGTAAAAGCAACATAGCTCATCACCCTGAACACATCATCCCCACTGTCAAATATGGTGGTGGCAGCATCATGGTTTGGGCCTGCTTTTCTTCAGCAGGGACAGGGAAGATGGTTAAAGTTGATGGGAAGATGGATGGAGCCAAATACAGGACCATTCTTGAAGAAAACCTGTTGGAGTCTGCAAAAGACCTGAGAATGGGACGGAGATTTGTTTTTCAACAAGACAATGATCCCAAATATAAAGCAAAATCTACAATGGAATGGTTCACAAATAAATGTATCCAGGTATTAAAAAGGCCAAGCCAAAGTCCAGACCTGAATCCAATCAAGAATCTGTGGAAAGAGCTGAAAACTGAAAGCTCAAGCTGTTTGCAAAGGAAGATTGGGAAAGAATTTCAGTCTCTCGATGTGCAAGACATATAGAGACATAACCCAAGCGACTTGTAGCTGTAATCGCAGCAAAAGGTGGTGCTACAAAGTATTAACTTAAAGGGGCCGAATAATATTTTACGCCCCAATTTTCACTTTTTTATTTTTTACAAAAATTTAAAATAAGCAATAAATATTGTTTACCTTCACAATTGTGTCCCACTTGTTGTTGATGCTTCACCATAACATTAAAATTTTTATCTTTATGTTTGAAGGCTGAAATATGGGAGAAGGTTGAAAAATTCAAGGGGGCCGTACAATGGCCATGGTTGTTACGGGCACGTAACTCGTACCAGCTGCTATTTCCACTGAGAAAATGCTTGAAGGTCTTGCCACTGTCCATTTTCCTCAGCTTTGGGAACAGAAATGGTGCCGACCAGCTGTGTTGGTGGAGTTTCCATTTTCTGGACAACACCCTCCAGGGTGGAGCCTCTTCCAGTTCATCGTCCTCCTTTAGGGCTGACATCCATTCCACATCAGCTTCTTAGGAAGGGCAGGCTCTCTCTCATTGATGCACCAGCCAGAGGTGGGCACCACTGAACTTGGGCCATTTCTTAATCTCCAGCTTCCAAGCATACAGGGTACAGCTTTGTGCTCTTTTCCCTCTGTACCACCCGCAATGGGCACTTCTTTAAGGCTTGTGCTGGGAACAACCCTGTTTGCAGTGCCACTTGAAGGAAGGTATGGATTCCAGGCCTTAGGGGCTCCGTACTCCATCACAAGATAGAATCAGTCTGTGTGTATGACTTCAGATGGGGTGTGCAACTCCTACTGGTTTCTTCAGGCTGGTGTCCATCACCTGGCTGCTAGTCCCCGTCATGGACTAAGTAGTAAAACATTTGACACCGAAGTTCTTTTGGCAAACCAAACTTGAACAGTTCATCATTATGACAGACATGGCCTCACTCCGCCCAGTTCTGCTGTTATTGTATTTTGGGGTACTCCCACTCAACCTATCTCCACTATCTTGGCTCTCTTCCAAAAGCTACCAGGCACCTGGGTCTTTATTCCCCCACTCTTCTCATCATTGTCCATTTCTGGGCCCCGATAGCTGGCTGGTATCGGACCTTACGAGGTTACCTCAGGGTTCTCTGACTGGCCCGTACTCCATGCCGTTCCATTACTCATCGAAACCTCTGCAGAACTACCTCTCACAAGGTCTGCCTCTTTAACCAACTCTACCCTATCGTATTTAACATCTAATCCACCGCAGTTTTTTTCCCGACCACTAGGTGGCGCCGGCTGCTACATGGTCCTGGCTCTGCTATATCGGGGACCCACACTTCACTGGCAGCAGTACATTTGTAATACTAATACTCAATAACACATACATTATGCTTAGGAGAAAAAACACATTCTGCACAGCATAGGAAATTAGCATGAAACAGTAGGGGGCAATTTCCCCCTACATATCCATTGATATAGGGTATAGGAGAGTAAGACTACCAAGATTAACATTCCAGAATGCCTCTGTGACGCCCTGGCAAAACCAGGTAGTCACAAATAGGCCCCCGCATTACACCTTCCCTCAATAGGAAACACACAGCCAACCAGAAAACCTAGACACCCCCCCCTTAGGGAAAGATAGACACACCAGTGGGCGTGACCAGGTGGTTGGGACAGGCCCACCCAGGGGTCCAGACAGCCCGGGGTGGGAAAAACAGTTAGTTAAGCTGAGAGTGGAGTTTGGAGAGGAGTGTGGGCTGGAACTAAGTGTAGCTCCAGCAGTGAAGTTCAAGTTGGACGGTACCAGGGTAGGAGCCCTGGTGCAACTGGCTAGGAGGCAGACAGTGGTCTCCATCAGCAGGAGATGGGAAGATGGCTCGGTGGAGCCGAGGTGGACTGGGACAGGGTTGTAGCCCGCCAGTACCGACACGGGGATCCGACCCGGAAACCGTACCACAAAGGGGGGTACTCGGACCCTGAAGCCAGGACCAGAACCAACTGGAGCTGGTTAATTAACTGATTGAGGCGACCCACCCAAAGTCCCTCATAGAAGACAACAGCCTACCGATTAGGGATAAGAGGTCACCGCCAGGGTCCATGGATCCCATGGGCCAGCGTCTGTGGGCACGTTTCCTTAGGCCACATCCAGCCGGGAGCGGACTCCTGAGTTTCACACTAGGAAAGTCCACCTTTCACACAGCAGTGCAGGACAAGGATAGAGACCACCAGCCGGGTGGGGGACCAGAACGCAACCGGCCGCAGCACCGACCACCATCAACTTGGTTTACCAGAGACTTGTGTGTTTTGCTAACAGTGAGTACACCAGCAACCCCTGCGGTCACCATCCCCTGCACACACCAACTGGGTCCCGGGGCCAACATCCCTGCCCACGGAGGGATTAACAACTTGCTGCACAACATCTCCCCCGGGTGCCCCGTATCAGCATGGTGGTGTCTCACCTCCCCACACACCGTGGGTGGCATCACGAACTTATTACGGCCTAGCCCGTACATCTACGTCCCCCCATTTATTCGGCGTGTCCGCGAGACCCCCGGGTCTGGAGACCCTCGAGCCACCACCCCTGAAGGCCCGGATCCGAGCAGCAACCGGCTGCTGGCACGGGGCGGCACACCTTTCTAAGCTTACAGCTGGTATAAGACCTGATTGACACACTACTAGAAAGCAGATACCCCTTGTATACTGATAACTTTTATACAAGGGTATCTGTTCTCTAGTGCTTTTCAGAAAGAAAAAGATGAAGTAAAAATTGCCTTTCTAAACCCATTGTAAATTTAAAACTAATTTAACTAACTTAAGTCTAACTTAAGTCTTATGAGAAAGTAGGGTTTTTTAATGGAGTATTGATGTTAAAATACAGGTGCAGAAAATATGTTCTTAATCTATCCTCCATCTTTAAGGTGCCAGCAGCCCTGAATCTAGATGTGGCATAACCACCATGATATACAAACCAAACTGCATACAGCAGTATAAAAAATATGTGAGGCGTTTACCTAAATATGTTTATCAAACATAGAAAAGAAGAGAACACAGTACCTGCATCATGCCCTGGTATTAGTAATGGGTGGGCATCTATCAGACATCCCCATTAGTAATCCAGTATTGGTAAATGCAAAAAAATCATCAAAATATTTTAATAAGAGTAAAATCCCCCGACACAAGCCCTCATTCACCAATTTTCTGCCATAATCCACAGCAAGGTCTCACAACATTCATCCGAAGCAAACCTGAAAGACATAAAAAGAGAGAAATATTAAAAGAAAAAGACAAGAAACAACCTCATTCATCAATTTATTACTCTTCAAATATCTCTAATCCAGGTCTGGCGTAATCCATTAAAGGGAGTCCCACGACGTCCGCAGACTCACTGTTTCAGCCTATGAAGAACTGAACGTTTCCTATCTATCCATCTATCCCTCTATTTATCTATCTATCTAGCTATATCTGGCTTTGGACAGAATGTAAAACACCATGTCCATGTGCGGTACGTGTGCCATGCGTTTTTCTCACATCCATGGACTTATATTGGCGAGGCATGCAGGCACTCACACCATGCTGCAATTATCCCTGCATGGTGAATTTTAGAGAGGGAAAACTAACAGATGTGCTCTGCTCTATTGTTTAACATTGGTGCTAGTGCATTTGTTTTCTCGCATTTATTATACGCAGATTTGACTGAACCCTATGGGTGACATTAAAAGGTAGAAAACTTTTACATTGAATCTTTTTGGTATGATTTCTTTCACATAACTAAAACCAAGTATTTTATCAGGAGTGTGTAGATTTTATATTGTATATACTGTGTGTCAACCCATGACCCCCCAAAACATTGAATGCTGGTCACGCATATGGCGCGCATTTAACTTTGATGCTCAAAGTGGTCACCGTCAGCTGCAACGCACATCTGGACTCTGGACAGCATACTGTATCTTGCTGCATGTTATGCAATATGGTAGGTGACACGTTTGCACAAGCATCTGTGATACGTCGTCGTAGGTCCTGCAATGCTGGTTGAGGTGTCGCATACACCTGCTGTTTGATGTGACCTCACAGAAAGAAGTTCAATTGGGTCAGGTCAGGTGAGCGTGGAGGCCACGCCACGCAGCCACCATACCCAATGACTTGTAGGAAGGTCTCCATGATGTATCGCTTCACGTCCGCAGCCTTGTGAGTTTTTCATGTTCTAATCATAGCATTTCTGTATGCAAAGTGTCGATTCGTATTGAATTGATGATGCTCAACATTTTTGTAATTCACTTTTTTTCTCTATCCCATTCCGTTTTCAAGATAAAAATGCTAACTCCGTTGTTTTCCACCAGGTGGCGATATAGGTGGTTTCATTGCGTAGCGTATGGCTACTTTACCATACCTAGATACAACTTCTATGCCTATAGCTGCCGCCGTTCTCAAGTTAATATAAGCAATAGTATAGCTATGCTCACTGTATATTTAGGTGCTCAGGAGTAAATTGTATAGTATATTAGAAAAGTAAACTCCGGCACTCAAAAAATGAAATGACAACTCTTTTATTGATGAAAAGATATTTTTTCACATGAAGAATCAACAAAAACGTTTCGGCTGTTTGCCTTCTTCAGTTTTTTATAGTTTTTTATATGACTCTATATAATAGAAAAAACATATTACAAAAATTATCAAATTGATACAATCATTATAAAAATTACAGAAAACTGAATATTAATTTTCCTTTACCTAGGAGAATAATTATGGATTTATACTAGAACATATTCTGTTGTCATCATAGTAGAACGCTTATAGTGTATGCATCTATATAGAGAAACAACATATTAATCATATGCAACAATGTATAATACCATCGAAATCGTATGGCAAGAGCATTGTACAACAAAAGGAACAGTAATAAAAAAATGTTTTTGCAAGGACAGAAAAAGCAGCGAATGAAACCCAGAGTTCCATCTCAACCCCTATAACTATAGAAACAGGTGCCATATGTTAGTGACTAAACACTTAATTACAATGTGGAGGCACAATAATGTACAACAAGGAAGATTCAGGTAGTACAATGTCCAAGAAAAAAATATATAGGGTCTACCACCAAATAATCACAAGGTATATTTACCGGTAAACAAGTGTCAAACCATCATAGGTAATAAATGACAATTAGGTCATCATGAACTAAAAGAAAAAACAAGAGAATAAATAACCCCATACAAAGATACACGGTGCTAGTTTCCCACTAAGTCAATTCATTACCTGTGTTCATCAGTGTCCAGGAAGGGAATTAGTGAGGGAGTACAAGTGTGCAACCTTAGCATAAGAGTTACTATATCAAGGAGATCCAGACACAACTTGCGGATCGCACTACTTATACGCCAGTTACTACTGATCCTTCACCTACCATTAGAAATATCATCTTGGATAAAATCGCTTACTATTCCAAACTTGGCGTTATTGATTCTAAATTGGCAATCTTTTTGAATAAGTCCAATTCATTGGTTCCCATTTTCTACACTTTACCCAAAGTACATAAAAACCTCTGGCATCCACCTGGACGACCCATTGTCGCTTCAACGGACTCTTTGTTATCTCCCTTGGCGATTATGTTGGACCGGATTTTGTCCCCCTTGGTTCCTACTACTGTCTCGTATTTACGGGACACTACTCATTTTCTTGAACATCTACAGTCATTAGGACAGTTACCCTCTGGCTCCGTCCTGATTACTCTTGATGTTAATTCATTATATACCAGTATTGATCATGTCTTAGGTCTCCAAGCTATGGATTGGTTTCTCCGTACATATACTACATTTTCATCGATTCAGATGGAATTTTGCCTTGATTTATTATCCATAGTACTATACAAAAATTTTTTTATGTTTCAGGATCAGTTTTATATCCAGAACAAAGGTACAGCAATGGGCTCGAACGTAGTGCCGCCATACGCAAATGTATTTATGGCCTACTTTGAATCTTTATATGTCTACTCCCATCCAATTTTTCTAGGTAAAGGAAAATTAATATTCAGTTTTCTGTAATTTTTATGTAATGAATATGATTGTATCAATATGATCATTTTTGTAATAATATGTTTTTTTCTATTAAATAGAATCATAAAAAACTATAAAAAACTGAAGAAGGCAAACAGCAGAAACGTTTTTGTTGATTCTTCATGTGAAAAAATATCTTTTCATCAATAAAAGAGTTGTCATTTCATTTTTTGAGTGTCGGAGTTTACTTTTCTAATGTTCTCAAGTTAATGGCGGTGGACAGGATATGGGTGGACGCACTGTATACTGTAAGTGGACAATATCTACTACTATGTCTCAGTGAATAAATAGTAACACAACAAAAAACTTATATTTATCATTTAAAAAGGTGTTGGAGACACTGGGGCCATTGGTACACAACTGAGAGATTTAAAAAATTAGGACTGACAATTATTTATTACTTTACACCATAAATAGCTGCCATCATTGTTTTAACTTGAAAAACCATACAAATAATGGAATCTTCTTACTATATTTATTAAACTGCATTATCTAAATGTTGCGGGCGGGGGCCGCTGCCGCTTCTGGGGACTGCTCGGATCCGGGATACTGCTGCGGCTCGAGTGGTGACTGGACCCGGGCTCGCATGGCCGCCCGTCCTCACAAGCGTCGGAAAGGGGATATTTACAAGGGTGGTTGTCTGTGATGCCACCCGTGGGTTGCGGTGAAGGATGTTGGCACCGCCGCTGCCTGTTGATAGGGCGCCTGGGGCTGATGGAGCAGGGGGGCAGCAAGATGGGATCCCCTCCACGTGTAGGGGAGGTGTAGTCCCGGGGCCCGAACACGGCTGCTGGTGGTGGCACGCCAGACCATACCGGGGGACAGTGGTGTACTCACAGTTCAATAATTTCACACAAGTCTAGTGGTAAACCAAGTTGCCAGTGGCCGGCTGCCTTTGGAGGGTGCTTTCGGGTCCCGCACCCAGGTTGATGAGCAGATATCCCTTCCTCCTGCACTTTGTGTTTCCTTCTCTGTTGGACGACTTCGCATGGAATGGAGAAGTCCACTCCCGGTGCTATTTGTGAGCTGTGGCCCACGAAAGCTGACCCTTGGGATTTCAGTGGGTTCTTAGCGGACACCCTATCCCCCGCATTGGGCTTCCATTTCGCTCTATCTGGGCAGTAAATTCGGACAATGTCTGGAACCTTGTCCCCGGCTAGTTAATTGGAGAGGAGCTTGCAACCTTCCTCGCCCTAGGGTCCAGGCATCCGCCTGTGCACGGCCTCCGGACCGGATTTCTGCTGTCGGTACCGGCATTCTACAACCCTGCCGTTGTCCACTTTTGGTCTCCCGCGACTGGATCTCCGTTGCCTGTGGCTCTGCCCACCATCTGCCACCTAGCCAAGTAGTCCAGGGGCTACGATCCCTGACTACACTACAGTCGGCTCTCCACACTTCAACTTCCACTTCAACTTCAACTCCAAACTCATCTACTGTGTTCCCGGCCCTGACACCTCAGGACCCCTAGGTGGGTATTCTCATCCGCCTGATCCCGCCTACTGGTGTGTCCTAGTTATCATGAGGGGGTGGCCAGGGTTTTATGACTGTGTGTTATTCCTAGGTGTGGGTTGTGGTGGTGACAAGGAGGATGTGAACTGTTTGTGACTACCTGGTTTTGCCAGGGCGTCACATAAACATCTGATTTGATTTATTTGTACAATTATTTTGATGAGATAGACATTATTCCTGAATAAAGTAAATCCCAACAAGTAAAACACATTTCTGTTCATGTAGAAATACGCAATGAAATTATATCAATTATCTACAGTGCCTTGAAAATGTGTTCATACTCTGAATTTTTCCTCATTTTTTCAATCTACACCATCAAAATTAAATGAATTTTATTGGGATTTGGATATACCAACACTAAGTAGCAAGTATTTGTAAAGTGGAAAAGGAAATGATACGAGTTTCTAAATATTTTAAAATATAACTCTTAAAATTGCGACGTGCATTTGTATTCAGCCCCCCTTAGTCAATACTTTGTATGACCATCTTTTGCTGCAATTACTGCTGCAAGTCTTTTGGGGATGCCTCTCCCTGTTTTGCACATCTAGAGGTTTAAAACTTATGTCCATTCTTCTTTATAAAATATCTCTAGCTCAGTGAGATTGGATTGAGAACATCTGTGAATAGAAATAAAAAAAAAAATATTTAATTTATCATTTGTTTTACACTTTACAAATATTGGCTGCTTAGTGTTGGTATATCACAATAAAATACATTTAAGTTTGTGGATGTAACGTGGAAAAGTTCAGGGGGTATGAATACCTTTTCAGCACTGTATTTACATATTAAACTGTCGTTATTTCTAAAAAAAAAAAAATTCTTTTAATAATTTATTATACATAAAATGATATAAAACAAAGAATGAACAGTGAGAATTATTTTCTGAAACGGTACACAATGTACGTTTAGCAGTGTTGGGACACGGCAAGATGAGTTTTTTTGGCATACAGATGGAATAGAGATTATGAATCAGATTATGAACATCTCTTCTCCGTCTGCTGCTTGAAAAATATCCCTCGAAAAGAGCTGATGAATGCAGCAGACTCAATGACTACTTGATTGATCAGAGATTAGGCAATATTAATTCTACGAATTTTCACTTTTACAACTAAATGTAATATATGACACCACAAGCAGAGGCACATTGTACACCTTGTCGACAGTTCATACAGCAGAAATTACTTTGATATGGAAAGTATAGCAGCACTGCATCTGTGTATGGATTTTTAGTTTGCACTTCTGTAGGCATCATTGGACGTTAATGTTCTGATTATTTCGTTCATACTTATTAAGTTTCTCAGGTATGTGATTTCATTCTTGAAACTGGCACATTCTGAATTTAAGCAGATATATCTAGTTCCCATACTATTAAAACAAGTGAGGGCTCTATGAGTAATATCACTGCACACTTGCAATTTTTAATCAGCTGTCACTCAGCTTTAATAGCCAGGTGTAGTGATAATGCTAATACTTGCCATTTAACCTCTTTTTTATGCCATTTGGTCTAATCATCTAATCAGAAAGACGGGAGGTTCTCCTGACTTAAACATGTATTCTCAGGTTATCTCTACGCAACCTCAGATCTTCACAAGACCTTCTTCTCTACTCCCCTCTTATCTCCTCTTCCCACAATCGCATACAAGATTTCTCCCGTACATCCCACATACTCTGGAACACTCTACCCCAGTATATCAGACTCTCACCTACCATGGAAAGCTTCAAAAGGAACCTGAAGACCCATCTCTTCCGACAAGCCTACAACCTACATTGTGCAGCCAGCTCTGTCCTCACCTATTGTCCCCACACCCATCCCCTGTAGACTGTGAGCCCTCGCAGGCATCGTCCTCTCTCCTACTGTACCAGTCTGTTTTTATAAGATTCATGATTGTTGTACTAGTTTTTATGTATACTCATTTTCACTTGTAAAGCACCATGAAATAAATGGCGCTATAATAATAAATAATAATAATCTCATGAGCAGCTCAGAGCAATGCAGTCTCTTCACTTCCTGGTTTCTAACAGGGTGGGCACAAGTCCTTAATTGACACCATTTGTGAGCATCAGAACAGTACAGTTAGTAGAAACTTTAAAGCTCAGCACAAGTTCTGCTACAACACATTCAGCTATCAATACTTTGATTTTGAGTGTGTGCATTATCACTGCATTTACATGTCGACCTAACAGCGAATTTCAAGAAAAACATAACCGGAGAGAAGAGAGGCATGATTAACAGACCTGCTTGGGAAAACTGCAGTAATCTCAGTGAGGAGAGCAGAACTGTGTCATTTCATGTCTCGTAGGAGAAATCTACGTCTGACATTCTATGGGGTTCATTTATCTATTTTTACCTGCATGATGCCTCGAAATACAAGCAAATAATCTTTCTAATTGGTTAGAGTAAAATTCTGCTGCCAATGCATTATCTCACATTAAAGGAGGCCTGTCATCACAAAACGCTAATTAATCCACTTATACAGGAATATAGGGGCTTAGCCTATATCAACCGAAATCAGGTTACTTCAGTAACGCCTCCTCAATTTGCAAACCAAGCACTTTGTCGTATCATGATTGATAGCATTTTTTTTCTTAATACGGACCAATAAAGAGTGATTTTGCATTACTATCCGTTGTGACTTACTGACTTAGTCTGGGAGATTTAGAGTGCCGAGGTTACGCACTAATTTTATCTATTATTACCTCTGAGCACCTATATACCAGTGAGCAGAGCTTCCTCTACAGTAGTTCTCCTGATTAGGCATGCCCTTACCTCATGAGCAGGGCATTGCAGCTTTGGTAGCAACCATTACGACATGGACTCTGCTGCTGTGGACCCGAGAAGAGTGAGTGCAGATTCATTGCACCCACACTCCTCACATGAAGGGTCCGCACTCCTAGAAAATGGGGGATACGTTCCCTGAGTGTCTCCCCCCCATATTCTAGACGGTCCAGAGTCGTCGTGGGACCCCTTTATTTTTTTTCTTACAATAAATTGGTGAAAGAGGAAATGTTTTGGGGACTGTTTTTTCAAATAAATTTCTTTTGTCGATTTTTTGTTTTTGTTAGTACTGACAGTTTATGATGTTGGGTATCTAATAGACGCCATGACATCACAAACTGCTGGGCTTGATCTCAGGTTACTTTACAGCTAGTATCAACCCGATTTATTACCCCGTTTGCCACTGCACCAGGGCACGGGATGAGCTGGGGTGAAGCGCCAGGATTGGCGCATCTAGTGGATGCGCCACGTCTGGGGTGCCTGCGGCCTGCTATTTTTAGGCTGTGAAGGCCCAATAACTATGGACCTTCTCACCCTGAGAATACCAGACCACAGCTGTCCGCTTTACCTTGGCTGGTGATCCAATTTGGGGGGGACCCTACTTTTATTGTGTAATTATTAATATTTATAAAATAATTATAGAAAAAGAGCCTGAGGGGACCTCCACATTGGATCCCCAACCACGGTAAAGCTGCCAGCTGTGGTTTGCAGGCTACAGCCGTCTGCTTTACCCTAGCTGGCTATCAAAAATGGGGGGACCCAACGTCATTTTTTTTTTAACTATTTTTTAAATAGAAAAAATTAATGGGCTTCCCTGTATTTTGATTGCCAACCAAGGTAACGGCAGGCAGATGGGGGTGGCAACCCATAGCTGTCTGCTTTATCTGCGCTGAGAATCAAAAATACCGCGGAGCGCTACGTCATTTTTTTTAAAGATTTATTTTTACAGCACTGTGATGTCCAGCAATTAAAATACAGGGAAGCCCATTTTATTTTTAGTTATTTAAATAAATAATTAAAAAAAATATATATGGGCTCCCGCTGCATTTTTTGTATTGCTAGCTAAGGGTAATCCAAGCAGCTACTGGCTGCTAACCCCCACTGCTTGGTGTTACCTTCACTGGCAATGGAAAATCCAGGGAAGCATTTTTTATTTTTTTTGCCAAAAAACTACAAAAAAAAGGACGTGAGCTTCGCCATATTTTTGTATGCTAGCCAGGTATAGCAGGCAGGTGCTGGAAGAGTTGGATACAGCGCCAGAAGATGGCGCTTTTATGAAAATGCCATTTTCTGAGGCGGCTGCAGACTGCAATTCGCAGCAGTGGGGCCCAGAAAGCTCAGGCCAACCTGTGTTGCGGATTCCAATCCCCAGCTGCCTAGTTGTACCTGGCTGGACACAAAAATGGGGCGAAGCCTACGTCATTTGTTTTCTAATTATTTCATGAAATTCATGAAATAATAAAAAAAGGGCTTCCCTTTATTTTTGGTTCCCAGCCGGGTACAAATAGGCAACTGGGGGTTGGGGGCAGCCGTACCTGCCTGCTGTACCTGGCTAGCATACAAAAAAATATGGCGAAGTCCACATAATTTTTTCAGGGGGCAAAAAACTTCTGCATACAGTCCTGGATGGAGTATGCTGAGCCTTGTAGTTCTGCAGCTGCTGTCTGTCTGTATGGAGAAGAGCAGACAGCAGCTGCAGAACTACAAGGCTCAGCATACTCCATCCAGGACTGTATGCAGAAGTTTTTTGCCCACCAAAAAAATGACGTGGGCTTCGCCATATTTTTGTATGCTAGCCAGGTACAGCAGGCAGCCACGGGCTGCCTCCAACCCCCAGTTGCCTATTTGTACCCGGCTGGAAACCAAAAATATAGGGAAGCCCGTTTTTTTTTAAATTATTTCATTTATTTCATGAAATAATTAAAAAACAAATGACGTGGGCTCCGCCCCATTTTTGTGTCCAGCCGGGTACAACTAGGCAGCTGGGGATTGGAATCCGCAGCACAGGTTAGCCCGAGGTTTCTGGGCGCCTCTGCTGCGGATTTCAGTCCGCAGCCGTCCCAGAAAATGGCGCTCTCATAGAAGCGCCATCATCTGGCGCTGTATCCAACTCTTCCAACAGCCCTGGAGCCGGGTGGCTTGTTGGGTAATCATGAGTTAATACTGGCTTTGTTTTACTAGCCAGTATTAAGCCAGAGATTCTTAATGTCAGGCACGTTTGACCCGGCCATTAAGAATCTCCAATAAAGGGTTAAAAAAAGACACCACACAGAGAAAAAATACTTTAATAGAAATAAATACACAGACACATTAGAGACTCCATCTTTATTACCCCCTGTCAGCCCTCCACGATCCTGCTCTTCTGTCTTCTTTCTTTCTAGTGTAGTAGTAGTGACGATTGTAGTGAGGATGAGGTTCACCAGCTCATCACTTGGGGCTGGGGAACCTCATCCTCACTACAATCCTCACTAGTGTAGTAGTAGTGACGATTGTAGTGAGGATGAGGTTCACCAGCTCATCACTTGGGGCTGGGGAACCTCATCCTCACTACAATCCTCACTACAATCGGGAAGCAGCGTGCAGCCTTCACTCCGTGAGTGATCAGTGCTGGCTGTCAGCGGTAACAGCGGTAACGCTGACAGACGCGTTACCATAGCAATGGTGCTCTCGGAGCCGCGGTTAGCGGTGACGTCACCGCTAACTGCGTTGCTATGGCAACGGTGATCTCCGTTAATGACCGGCTGTGTCAGCCGGTCCCTAACAGAACGGGGAGTCGACCGTGTGCTAGAGCATGTCGCCGGTACACGGCGATACACATATGTGCACCGTGTACCCGAGAGATGCACTCGCAGGTCCTACATGTCGCATCATAGTCATGTGACCAGTCTGTAGCCAATGAGATAATAGCCACGTGACTGGTCAAATGGCTACTTTGACGTCACAATAGGTCCTGCATCTCTGCTGGCAGTGCCGTCACCGGGAGGATTCAGCGATCATCGGATGGAATAGCGGCAGGAGACAGAGTGCAGAAGGGATCGCGAGGACCGGTAAGTGTTATGGCAATGTTTATTAACTGTTTGTGTACATTTATCATTTTTATGTGTTTGTGATTGCCTCCCATTATAGCCTATTGGTTCGAGTTCGGTTCGTCGAACGTTCGACGAACCGAACTCGAACGGGACCCCCGTTCGGCGAACCGACCTCGAGCCGAACCGCGACCGGTTCGCTCATCTCTACTTGTCTGTGCAAGATGTCTTGTTCCTGGTCTTCAGGGACCTTTGCTACCTGTCTGCAGTTTCCAGGATGTATGTTTACCTGCGGCTTCCAGTTCTTTTACTACCTGTCTGCAGTCTCAAGGATGTCTGTCTACCTGCAGCTTCCACTACCTCTGCTACCTGTCTGCTGTCTCCAGGATGTCTCCTGTCTGCCTGCAGATTCTAGAACCTGTTCAACCTGTCTAAGGTCTCTAGAACATCTCATGTCTGCCCACGGCTTCTAGTGTCTCGGCCACATAACTGTGGTCTTCCATATGTCACCTGTCTGCCCATGGCTTCCAGTATCTCTCCAACATGTATGTGTGTTTCATGGCATCACCTGTATGCCTTCAGCTTCCAGCACCTCTGCTACCTGTTTCCCACGTGCCTCACCTGCCTGCTGCACCAATACCCATTGCCCATGTGCCCACGCGGACCTTGGGCTTGGACAATCCACCTCATCAGGTGAGGTTGAAGGTTTATTCATAATCACAAAAAGTGATTCTTTAATGTAAGAGCAGTGAGTCTATGGAAGTACAAAGAGGGCCTGGATGCCTTGAAAAACATATCACATGTTTTTGTCTACCAAATTCTGTCATAGAACGTTGTTCCAGGGAAATTGTAACATTTCTGTTTGTGGAGTCCAGAACAAATTTAACGCATAATATGATACAATTAGCATCGACTTTATGGGGTTTTTGCCTTCCTTTGGATCACATGTTAGGCTATAGATTGAAGTTGATGGACTCATGTCTACCTTCAAGCTTAAAAACTATGAAATTCTGAAATTCAATTCTACAAAATTAGCAAAAATACATCTACCATTACAGTCGCTTAAGTTTAGTTCATGGTGTTTTCCTACAAAGTTAATTTTAATCAATAGATCTTAGAATAAAAATCAGATCCACTATTAGATGTGTGTTAAAAAAATTTCCTGTGCTGAGTTAATCTTATAAGATTTTCTCAGCAGGCAGCACACAAACGTTTTTTGTCTTTTTTTTAAACACATCTAATTATGGATCATATTATCATTCTAAGATCTGTTAATTAAAATTAACTAGGAAAAGAACCTTAACTAAATTAAAGCTAAAATAATGGTAGGTGCATTGGTATATGTAGATAAAAGCAGGATGAGTGACAGGCAATGGTGAAAAAACTCACAAATCTTGGGAATGCATTGACTCTGATATATATATAAAAAAAAGACCTTTGAGATTTTAAAATGCAGGGAGAACAGGATGACCTTGAAAAATATGATGGAAAATTGCCCTAGTAAGAGGGAGAGTAAAAGAGACTAATGCTTGACAGCTGGTGGGGTAAGCGAGTGAGATGTGAGACTGACTGAGTTGAAATTGTGGAAGTATGATCTCAGTTAGGCTATGTGAACATGCTGAGTATTTGGTTCCAGAAATTACTGCACCAAATCTGCATCTGCAGGCAGAAAAAAGGTGTGTTTTTACTGCAGTTTTGGTGCATTTTGATGCATTTTTCATGGAAAGTAAAATAATAAAAATCTCACCAACCAGACCCCAAATAACTACAGTTGGCAAGTACTGATGGTGTATCAGCTCTCACTAGAGTTGAGCGAGTACCTAACTATTCGTACTCGCTATACTCATAACGACTACTGCCTAATACTCACATATTCATTCCGAATAGCGTGTGCAATGCAAGTCAGTGGGGAAAAACTTGCAATGTAATGAGTAGAGTTGAGCGCGGTTCGCGGTTCGAGGTTCTCCAGTTCTAGGCTCGAGTGATTTTGGGGCCTGTTCTAGATCGAAATAGAACTCGAGCTTTTTGCAAAAGCTCGATAGTTCTAGAAACGTTCGAGAACGGTTCTAGCAGCAAAAAAACAGCTAATTCCTAGCTGGCTTTCCGCTGTAATAGTGTAAGTCACTCTGTGACTCACACTATTATGACATTTCAGTGTATAGTGTGCGGGAACAGCGCATTCAGATCACTGCTGTTTGTATAATGGAGATCGCCATTTTTTTTTTTTTTTCCTTGTCTTCCTTCCCTAAGCGCGCGCGTCTTGTGGGGCGGGCCAGCATGTCAGCCAATCCCAGACACACACACAGCTAAGTGGACTTTTAGCCAGAGAAGCAACGGCATGTGTGATAGGATGTCCATGTCACATGTCCCTGCATTATAAAACCGGACATTTTCCTCCAGGACGCCATTATCTCTTCTGCGTCTTTGGTGTCAGACATCACTGGCGCAGCTCCGTCCTTTGTCCTATCGCTGATACAGCTGTATGCGATCCATACACAGCGCTGGACAGCTTAGGGAGAGCACTTTCTATCAGTCCTTTTAAGGGCTCAAACCGGCAGGGTCAGAGCCATAGGTGACAGGTCCTGAAATCAGCGACAGCGTCTGTGTAGCAAAGGTCAGGGATTTCCTCCCTGCATTTCCCTATTAGGAGGGAATAGAAAGGCAGGCTTCCTTTCCTCTACCCAGAGCCCCACAATCCTGGCACTGTACGCTCCTGTCCTCTGCACACTCCAACTCATTATAACTAAGCCATTATACTAGCAAACACTCAGTGTACCTAGTGGCATCCTAAACGTGGCTATTGGACATTTGTCTAGTCACACTAGTGCAAAGACATTTGCAGCACCTCTGCCTGCATTGCACACTCCAACTCACACACTTACCTCAGCACATCAGACTCTCCCCTACCGTGGAAAGCTTCAAGAGGAACCTCAAGACCCACCTCTTCCAACAAGCCTACAACCTACAATAGCCCTCAGTCCAGTAGACCACTGCGCAACCAGCTCTGTCCTCACCTATTGTACCATCACCCATTCCCTGTAGACTGTAAGCCCTCGCGGGCAGGGTCCTCTCTCCTCCTGTACCAGTCTGTTATGTACTGTTAATGATTGTTGTACGTATACCCTTTCACTTGTAAAGCGCCATGGAATAAATGGCGCTATAATAATAAATAATAATAATAATAACAACTCATTATAACTAAGCCATTATACTAGCAAACACTCAGTGTACCTAGTGGCATCCTAAACGTGGCTATTGGACTTTGCTATAGTCCCACTAGTGCAAAGACATTTGCAGCACCTCTGCCTGCATTGCACACTCCAACTCATTATAACTAAGCCATTATACTAGCAAACACTCAGTGTACCTAGTGGCATCCTAAACGTGGCAAATGGACTTTGCTATAGTCCCACTAGTGCAAAGATATTTGCAGCACCTCTGCCTGCATTGCACACTCCAACTCATTATAACTAAGCCATTATACTAGCAAACACTCAGTGTACCTAGTGGCATCCTAAACGTGGCTATTGGACATTTGTCTAGTCCCACTAGTGCAAAGACATTTGCAGCACCTCTGCCTGCATTTCACACTCCAACTCATTATAACTAAGCCATTATACTAGCAAACACTCAGTGTACCTAATGGCATCCTAAACGTGGCTATTGGACATTTGTCTAGTCCCACTAGTGTAAAGACATTTGCAGCACCTCTGCCTGCATTGCACACTCCAACTCATTATAACTAAGCCATTATACTAGCAAACACTTAGTGTACCTAGTGGCATCCTAAACGTGGCTATTGGACTTTGCTATAGTCCCACTAGTGCAAAGACATTTGCAGCACCTCTGCCTGCATTGCACACTCCAACTCATTATAACTAAGCCATTATACTAGCAAACACTCAGTGTACCTAGTGGCATCCTAAACGTGGCTATTGGACTTTGCTATAGTCCCACTAGTGCAAAGACATTTGCAGCACCTCTGCCTGCATTGCACACTCCAACTCATTATAACTAAGCCATTATACTAGCAAACACTCAGTGTACCTAGTGGCATCCTAAACGTGGCTATTGGACATTTGTCTAGTCCCACTAGTGCAAAGACATTTGCAGCACCTCTGCCTGCATTGCACACTCCAACTCATTATAACTAAGCCATTATACTAGCAAACACTCAGTGTACCTAGTGGCATCCTAAACGTGGCTATTGGACTTTGCTATAGTCCCACTAGTGCAAAGACATTTGCAGCACCTCTGCCTGCATTGCACACTCCAACTCATTATAACTAAGCCATTATACTAGCAAACACTCAGTGTACCTAGTGGCATCCTAAACGTGGCTATTGGACTTTGCTATAGTCCCACTAGTGCAAAGACATTTGCAGCACCTCTGCCTGCATTGCACACTCCAACTCATTATAACTAAGCCATTATACTAGCAAACACTCAGTGTACCTAGTGGCATCCTAAACGTGGCTATTGGACATTTGTCTAGTCCCACTAGTGCAAAGACATTTGCAGCACCTCTGCCTGCATTGCACACTCCAACTCATTATAACTAAGCCATTATACTAGCAAACACTCAGTGTACCTAGTGGCATCCTAAACGTGGCTATTGGACATTTGTCTAGTCCCACTAGTGCAAAGACATTTGCAGCACCTCTGCCTGCATTGCACACTCCAACTCATTATAACTAAGCCATTATACTAGCAAACACTCAGTGTACCTAGTGGCATCCTAAACGTGGCTATTGGACATTTGTCTAGTCCCACTAGTGCAAAGACATTTGCAGCACCTCTGCCTGCATTGCACACTCCAACTCATTATAACTAAGCCATTATACTAGCAAACACTCAGTGTACCTAGTGGCATCCTAAACGTGGCTATTGGACTTTGCTATAGTCCCACTAGTGCAAAGACATTTGCAGCACCTCTGCCTGCATTGCACACTCCAACTCATTATAACTAAGCCATTATACTAGCAAACACTCAGTGTACCTAGTGGCATCCTAAACGTGGCTATTGGACATTTGTCTAGTCCCACTAGTGCAAAGACATTTGCAGCACCTCTGCCTGCATTGCACACTCCAACTCATTATAACTAAGCCATTATACTAGCAAACACTCAGTGTACCTAGTGGCATCCTAAACGTGGCTATTGGACATTTGTCTAGTCCCACTAGTGCAAAGACATTTGCAGCACCTCTGCCTGCATTGCACACTCCAACTCATTATAACTAAGCCATTATACTAGCAAACACTCAGTGTACCTAGTGGCATCCTAAACGTGGCTATTGGACTTTGCTATAGTCCCCCTAGTGCAAAGACATTTGCAGCACCTCTGCCTGCATTGCACACTCCAACTCATTATAACTAAGCCATTATACTAGCAAACACTCAGTGTACCTAGTGGCATCCTAAACGTGGCTATTGGACATTTGTCTAGTCCCACTAGTGCAAAGACATTTGCAGCACCTCTGCCTGCATTGCACACTCCAACTCATTATAACTAAGCCATTATACTAGCAAACACTCAGTGTACCTAGTGGCATCCTAAACGTGGCTATTGGACATTTGTCTAGTCCCACTAGTGCAAAGACATTTGCAGCACCTCTGCCTGCATTGCACACTCCAACTCATTATAACTAAGCCATTATACTAGCAAACACTCAGTGTACCTAGTGGCATCCTAAACGTGGCTATTGGACATTTGTCTAGTCCCACTAGTGCAAAGACATTTGCAGCACCTCTGCCTGCATTGCACACTCCAACTCATTATAACTAAGCCATTATACTAGCAAACACTCAGTGTACCTAGTGGCATCCTAAACGTGGCTATTGGACTTTGCTATAGTCCCACTAGTGCAAAGACATTTGCAGCACCTCTGCCTGCATTGCACACTCCAACTCATTATAACTAAGCCATTATACTAGCAAACACTCAGTGTACCTAGTGGCATCCTAAACGTGGCTATTGGACTGTTGTCTAGTCACACTAGTGCAAAGACATTTGCAGCACCTCTGCCTGCATTGCACACTCCAACTCATTATAACTAAGCCATTATACTAGCAAACACTCAGTGTACCTAGTGGCATCCTAAACGAGGCTATTGGACTTTGCTATAGTCCCACTAGTGCAAAGACATTTGCAGCACCTCTGCCTGCATTGCACACTCCAACTCATTATAACTAAGCCATTATACTAGCAAACACTCAGTGTACCTAGTGGCATCCTAAACGTGGCTATTGGACTTTGCTATAGTCCCACTAGTGCAAAGACATTTGCAGCACCTCTGCCTGCATTGCACACTCCAACTCATTATAACTAAGCCATTATACTAGCAAACACTCAGTGTACCTAGTGGCATCCTAAACGTGGCTATTGGACATTTGTCTAGTCCCACTAGTGCAAAGACATTTGCAGCACCTCTGCCTGCATTGCACACTCCAACTCATTAAAACTAAGCCATTATACTAGCAAACACTCAGTGTACCTAGTGGCATCCTAAACGTGGCTATTGGACATTTGTCTAGTCCCACTAGTGCAAAGACATTTGCAGCACCTCTGCCTGCATTTCACACTCCAACTCATTATAACTAAGCCATTATACTAGCAAACACTCAGTGTACCTAGTGGCATCCTAAACGTGGCTATTGGACATTTGTCTAGTCCCACTAGTGTAAAGACATTTGCAGCACCTCTGCCTGCATTGCACACTCCAACTAATTATAACTAAGCCATTATACTAGCAAACACTTAGTGTACCTAGTGGCATCCTAAACGTGGCTATTGGACTTTGCTATAGTCCCACTAGTGCAAAGACATTTGCAGCACCTCTGCCTGCATTGCACACTCCAACTCATTATAACTAAGCCATTATACTAGCAAACACTCAGTGTACCTAGTGGCATCCTAAACGTGGCTATTGGACTTTGCTATAGTCCCACTAGTGCAAAGACATTTGCAGCACCTCTGCCTGCATTGCACACTCCAACTCATTATAACTAAGCCATTATACTAGCAAACACTCAGTGTACCTAGTGGCATCCTAAACGTGGCTATTGGACATTTGTCTAGTCCCACTAGTGCAAAGACATTTGCAGCACCTCTGCCTGCATTGCACACTCCAACTCATTATAACTAAGCCATTATACTAGCAAACACTCAGTGTACCTAGTGGCATCCTAAACGTGGCTATTGGACTTTGCTATAGTCCCACTAGTGCAAAGACATTTGCAGCACCTCTGCCTGCATTGCACACTCCAACTCATTATAACTAAGCCATTATACTAGCAAACACTCAGTGTACCTAGTGGCATCCTAAACGTGGCTATTGGACTTTGCTATAGTCCCACTAGTGCAAAGACATTTGCAGCACCTCTGCCTGCATTGCACACTCCAACTCATTATAACTAAGCCATTATACTAGCAAACACTCAGTGTACCTAGTGGCATCCTAAACGTGGCTATTGGACATTTGTCTAGTCCCACTAGTGCAAAGACATTTGCAGCACCTCTGCCTGCATTGCACACTCCAACTCATTATAACTAAGCCATTATACTAGCAAACACTCAGTGTACCTAGTGGCATCCTAAACGTGGCTATTGGACATTTGTCTAGTCCCACTAGTGCAAAGACATTTGCAGCACCTCTGCCTGCATTGCACACTCCAACTCATTATAACTAAGCCATTATACTAGCAAACACTCAGTGTACCTAGTGGCATCCTAAACGTGGCTATTGGACATTTGTCTAGTCCCACTAGTGCAAAGACATTTGCAGCACCTCTGCCTGCATTGCACACTCCAACTCATTATAACTAAGCCATTATACTAGCAAACACTCAGTGTACCTAGTGGCATCCTAAACGTGGCTATTGGACTTTGCTATAGTCCCACTAGTGCAAAGACATTTGCAGCACCTCTGCCTGCATTGCACACTCCAACTCATTATAACTAAGCCATTATACTAGCAAACACTCAGTGTACCTAGTGGCATCCTAAACGTGGCTATTGGACATTTGTCTAGTCCCACTAGTGCAAAGACATTTGCAGCACCTCTGCCTGCATTGCACACTCCAACTCATTATAACTAAGCCATTATACTAGCAAACACTCAGTGTACCTAGTGGCATCCTAAACGTGGCTATTGGACATTTGTCTAGTCCCACTAGTGCAAAGACATTTGCAGCACCTCTGCCTGCATTGCACACTCCAACTCATTATAACTAAGCCATTATACTAGCAAACACTCAGTGTACCTAGTGGCATCCTAAACGTGGCTATTGGACTTTGCTATAGTCCCCCTAGTGCAAAGACATTTGCAGCACCTCTGCCTGCATTGCACACTCCAACTCATTATAACTAAGCCATTATACTAGCAAACACTCAGTGTACCTAGTGGCATCCTAAACGTGGCTATTGGACATTTGTCTAGTCCCACTAGTGCAAAGACATTTGCAGCACCTCTGCCTGCATTGCACACTCCAACTCATTATAACTAAGCCATTATACTAGCAAACACTCAGTGTACCTAGTGGCATCCTAAACGTGGCTATTGGACATTTGTCTAGTCCCACTAGTGCAAAGACATTTGCAGCACCTCTGCCTGCATTGCACACTCCAACTCATTATAACTAAGCCATTATACTAGCAAACACTCAGTGTACCTAGTGGCATCCTAAACGTGGCTATTGGACATTTGTCTAGTCCCACTAGTGCAAAGACATTTGCAGCACCTCTGCCTGCATTGCACACTCCAACTCATTATAACTAAGCCATTATACTAGCAAACACTCAGTGTACCTAGTGGCATCCTAAACGTGGCTATTGGACTTTGCTATAGTCCCACTAGTGCAAAGACATTTGCAGCACCTCTGCCTGCATTGCATACTCCAACTCATTATAACTAAGCCATTATACTAGCAAACACTCAGTGTACCTAGTGGCATCCTAAACGAGGCTATTGGACTTTGCTATAGTCCCACTAGTGCAAAGACATTTGCAGCACCTCTGCCTGCATTGCACACTCCAACTCATTATAACTAAGCCATTATACTAGCAAACACTCAGTGTACCTAGTGGCATCCTAAACGTGGCTATTGGACTTTGCTATAGTCCCACTAGTGCAAAGACATTTGCAGCACCTCTGCCTGCATTGCACACTCCAACTCATTATAACTAAGCCATTATACTAGCAAACACTCAGTGTACCTAGTGGCATCCTAAACGTGGCTATTGGACATTTGTCTAGTCCCACTAGTGCAAAGACATTTGCAGCACCTCTGCCTGCATTGCACACTCCAACTCATTAAAACTAAGCCATTATACTAGCAAACACTCAGTGTACCTAGTGGCATCCTAAACGTGGCTATTGGACATTTGTCTAGTCCCACTAGTGCAAAGACATTTGCAGCACCTCTGCCTGCATTGCACACTCCAACTCATTATAACTAAGTCATTATACTAGCAAACACTCAGTGTACCTAGTGGCATCCTAAACGTGGTTATTGGACTTTGCTATAGTCCCACTAGTGCAAAGACATTTGCAGCACCTCTGCCTGCATTGCACACTCCAACTCATTATAACTAAGCCATTATACTAGCAAACACTCAGTGTACCTAGTGGCATCCTAAACGTGGCTATTGGACATTTGTCTAGTCCCACTAGTGCAAAGACATTTGCGGCACCTCTGCCTGCATTGCACACTCCAACTCATTATAACTAAGCCATTATACTAGCAAACACTCAGTGTACCTAGTGGCATCCTAAACGTGGCTATTGGACTTTGCTATAGTCCCACTAGTGCAAAGACATTTGCAGCACCTCTGCCTGCATTGCACACTCCAACTCATTATAACTAAGCCATTATACTAGCAAACACTCAGTGTACCTAGTGGCATCCTAAACGTGGCTATTGGACATTTGTCTAGTCCCACTAGTGCAAAGACATTTGCAGCACCTCTGCCTGCATTGCACACTCCAACTCATTATAACTAAGCCATTATACTAGCAAACACTCAGTGTACCTAGTGGCATCCTAAACGTGGCTATTGGACATTTGTCTAGTCCCACTAGTGCAAAGACATTTGCAGCACCTCTGCCTGCATTGCACACTCCAACTCATTATAACTAAGCCATTATACTAGCAAACACTCAGTGTACCTAGTGGCATCCTAAACGTGGCTATTGGACTTTGCTATAGTCCCACTAGTGCAAAGACATTTGCAGCACCTCTGCCTGCATTGCACACTCCAACTCATTATAACTAAGCCATTATACTAGCAAACACTCAGTGTACCTAGTGGCATCCTAAACGTGGCTATTGGACATTTGTCTAGTCTCACTAGTGCAAAGACATTTGCAGCACCTCTGCCTGCATTGCACACTCCAACTCATTATAACTAAGCCAATATACTAGCAAACACTCAGTGTACCTAGTGGCATCCTAAACGTGGCTATTGGACATTTGTCTAGTCCCACTAGTGCAAAGACATTTGCAGCACCTCTGCCTGCATTGCACACTCCAACTCATTATAACTAAGCCATTATACTAGCAAACACTCAGTGTACCTAGTGGCATCCTAAATGTGGCTATTGGACATTTGTCTAGTCCCACTAGTGCAAAGACATTTGCAGCACCTCTGCCTGCATTGCACACTCCAACTCATTATAACTAAGCCATTATACTAGCAAACACTCAGTGTACCAAGTGGCATCCTAAACGTGGCTATTGGACATTTGTCTAGTCCCACTAGTGCAAAGACATTTGCAGCACCTCTGCCTGCATTGCACACTCCAACTCATTATAACTAAGCCATTATACTAGCAAACACTCAGTGTACCTAGTGCATCCTAAACGTGGCTATTGGACTTTGCTATAGTCCCACTAGTGCAAAGACATTTGCAGCACCTCTGCCTGCATTGTACACTCCAACTCATTATAACTAAGCCATTATACTAGCAAACACTCAGTGTACCTAGTGGCATCCTAAACGTGGCTATTGGACATTTGTCTAGTCCCACTAGTGCAAAGACATTTGCAGCACCTCTGCCTGCATTGCACACTCCAACTCATTATAACTAAGCCATTATACTAGCAAACACTCAGTGTACCTAGTGGCATCCTAAACGTGGCTATTGGACATTTGTCTAGTCCCACTAGTGCAAAGACATTTGCAGCACCTCTGCCTGCATTGCACACTCCAACTCATTATAACTAAGCCATTATACTAGCAAACACTCAGTGTACCTAGTGGCATCCTAAACGTGGCTATTGGACTTTGCTATAGTCCCACTAGTGCAAAGACATTTGCAGCACCTCTGCCTGCATTGCACACTCCAGCTCATTATAACTAAGCCATTATACTAGCAAACACTCAGTGTACCTAGTGGCATCCTAAACGTGGCTATTGGACATTTGTCTAGTCCCACTAGTGCAAAGACATTTGCAGCACCTCTGCCTGCATTGCACACTCCAACTCATTATAACTAAGCCATTATACTAGCAAACACTCAGTGTACCTAGTGGCATCCTAAACGTGGCTATTGGACTTTGCTATAGTCCCACTAGTGCAAAGACATTTGCAGCACCTCTGCCTGCATTGCACACTCCAACTCATTATAACTAAGCCATTATACTAGCAAACACTCAGTGTACCTAGTGGCATCCTAAACGTGGCTATTGGACATTTGTCTAGTCCCACTAGTGCAAAGACATTTGCAGCACCTCTGCCTGTATTGCACACTCCAACTCATTATAACTAAGCCATTATACTAGCAAACACTCAGTGTACCTAGTGGCATCCTAAACGTGGCTATTGGACTTTGCTATAGTCCCACTAGTGCAAAGACATTTGCAGCACCTCTGCCTGCATTGCACACTCCAACTCATTATAACTAAGCCATTATACTAGCAAACACTCAGTGTACCTAGTGGCATCCTAAACGTGGCTATTGGACATTTGTCTAGTCCCACTAGTGCAAAGACATTTGCAGCACCTCTGCCTGTATTGCACACTCCAACTCATTATAACTAAGCCATTATACTAGCAAACACTCAGTGTACCTAGTGGCATCCTAAACGTGGCTATTGGTCTTGGCTATAGTCCCACTAGTGCAAAGACATTTGCAGCACCTCTGCCTGCATTGCACACTCCAACTCATTATAACTAAGCCATTATACTAGCAAACACTCAGTGTACCTAGTGGCATCCTAAACGTGGCTATTGGACTTTGCTATAGTCCCACTAGTGCAAAGACATTTGCAGCACCTCTGCCTGCATTGCACACTCCAACTCATTATAACTAAGCCATTATACTAGCAAACACTTAGTGTACCTAGTGGCATCCTAAACGTGGCTATTGGACATTTGTCTAGTCCCACTAGTGCAAAGACATTTGCAGCACCTCTGCCTGCATTGCACACTCCAACTCATTATAACTAAGCCATTATACTAGCAAACACTCAGTGTACCTAGTGGCATCCTAAACGTGGCTATTGGACATTTGTCTAGTCCCACTAGTGCAAAGACATTTGCAGCACCTCTGCCTGCATTGCACACTCCAACTCATTATAACTAAGCCATTATACTAGCAAACACTCAGTGTACCTAGTGGCATCCTAAACGTGGCAATTGGACTTTGCTATAGTCCCACTAGTGCAAAGACATTTGCAGCACCTCTGCCTGCATTGCACACTCCAACTCATTATAACTAAGCCATTATACTAGCAAAAACTCAGTGTACCTAGTGGCATCCTAAACGTGGCTATTGGACATTTGTCTAGTCCCACTAGTGCAAAGACATTTGCAGCACCTCTACCTGCATTGCACACTCCAACTCATTATAACTAAGCCATTATACTAGCAATTTTTGCTGCCAGTTTAAGGGCCGTAGTTGCATTGTCAGGGATATTTATTCTTTATTATTCTGCTGTTAATAAAGCTAGACCACCACTGCAATCTACACCACCTCTCAATTTTTACTACCACATTTTCAGTGCACAATCTTGTCGCAATCAACATGAGTGGCAAAATGACAGATGCTGGTGGAAAGGGGAAGAGGCGTGGTGGAAAAGGCAAAAAAGGTTTTGTCCGTGGGGAAGGTGGCAAAGCTCCATTATCATCTGCTGAAGATAGACCATCTACCAGCAAAAGTAAGATGTCTACTACTTACCGTGGACAATCCAATGTGCTCCCTTTTTTACGGACACGAACAACAGAAACAAATGTAGATGATGGCCAAAAAAGGAAAATGCTTGAATGGATCTCAAGTGGTCCAACAAGTGCCCTCTCAGCCACTTCAAGTACCGCATCCAAAAAACATCAGTCCTCTGAGTTGTCATCCCAATCAAACTTGCTTTCTCCCAGCTCTGAAGTCTCCATCAGCCCTGCACAGTATGGTTGAACTGAGATGGCTGAGTCTGCAGAGCTGTTCAGTCACACTATAGCCTGGGAATCAGAGGTCTGCTCCCAAGTTACAGTGAGTACAGAACAGGAAATGGTCTGCAGTGATGCCCAGAACCTTTGTGACTCTGATTCAGGCCGTGAGGACCAAGTTTCTGAGCATAATGTTGACCCTTTTTCACAAACTGTAACACCTGTGGTTATAGACAATGAGGAACATACTGATGAAGATGAGACGCAGATACCCGATTGGGATGACAACTTAAATATTCGGTCAGGGCAAGAAGAGGCTCGGTCTGAGGGGGAGGGGAGTGCAAACACAACAATTGATGATGAAGTTCTAGATACCACCTACTGTCAACCCACAGTCAGGCACTCGAGGAGGTCAACAGAGGTGGTGGAGGAGGATGCAACTGATGACGAAGTTACCTTGCGCCTTCCTGGACAGAGTCGGAGTACTGGTAGCACGTCTACAACTGCATCCTCAGCCACCACTCTGCCTCTGAGCATTATTCGGGGTGGATCAACAGGTCGCATGGCCTCTAAGCCTTGCCTAGCCTGGTCCTTTTTTGACAAGGAAAAAGATCGCCCAAATTATGTGATCTGTAAAATTTGTCATGGTTCTCTTAGTAGAGGTCAAAGCCTCAGCAGTTTGACAACTTCTTCCATGAATCGTCACATGAATAAATATCATATGGCCCGGTGGGAAGCTCACCGTGCTGCAATGCGGCCTAGCGGAGCGAACCATCCACCGCCTGCCCCTTCCAGTGCATCCGCGCGCTCGTCATCTTCTAGGACTGTGGGGACAGCTGTCACACCTGTTTTTCCACCCACAACTTCCACCACTGTAACCGCAACAGGCAGTTTGCTTGGTAGGTCGTCAGTTGGTTTGGAAGGGGAAACAAGTGAGTGTGTACAGCTCTCTCAGACATCGATAGCACCAACGTTGGATGAAGGCAACATCATGTCTCCGCCTGCACTTTCCTCACAAACCTGCATTTTTCCAGGGACACCCTACTCAACACCGTCTACACACAGCAGCCAGATCTCTGTCCCTCAGATGTGGTCAAATAAAAGGCCACTTCCTGCGACCCATGACAAAGCTAAGAGGTTGACTCTATCCCTCTGTAAGCTGTTGGCTATCGAAATGCTGCCTTTCCGCCTAGTGGACACACAGGATTTTAGAGACCTTATGTCTGTCGCTGTGCCCCAGTACCAGATGCCTAGTCGCCACTACTTCTCTAAGAAAGGTGTGCCCGCGCTACACCAGCATGTCGCACACAACATCACCGCTTCATTGAGAAACTCTGTGTGTGAACAGGTGCATTTCACCACCGATACTTGGACCAGTAAGCATGGACAGGGACGTTACATGTCGCTCACTGGGCACTGGGTAACTATGGTGATAGATGGTGAAGGGTCTGCTGCACAAGTCTTGCCGTCCCCACGACTTGTGTGTCAATCCTCTGTCTGTCCAAGTTCCGCCACTGCTTCTGCATCCTCCACCTCATCTGGGTCCTCCACCTCCGCCCCAAGCCTGCCTGGTCAGGCCACCAGCGTTCGCACTGCGCAGAAGGAATCACGCACCCCTCATTACTATGCTGGCAGCAGAGCGCAACGGCATCAGGCGGTCTTTAGCTTGACATGTCTTGGGAATAAGAGTCACACAGCTGAGGAGTTGTGGTCAGCTCTGCGGTCCGAGTTTAATAAATGGTTGTCTCCACTCAACCTGCAGCCTGGTAAGGCCGTGTGCGACAATGCTGCAAACCTGGGTGCGGCCCTTCGCCTGGGCAAGGTGACACACGTACCTTGTATGGCTCACGTGCTGAACCTTGTCGTGCAGCAATTTTTAACACACTATCCCGGCCTAGATGGCCTTCTGAACAGGGCACGAAAACGGTCTGCTCACTTCCGCCATTCAAGCGCCGCAGCTGAGCGACTTGCATCGCTCCAGAAGTCTTTCGGCCTGCCGGTTCATCGCCTGAAATGCGATGTGGCGACACGCTGGAATTCAACTCTCCACATGTTACAGCGACTGTGGCAGCACCGCCGTGCCCTGGTGCAATACGTCATGACGTATAGCCTGGGCCAACGAGATGCAGAGGTGGGGCAGATCACCCTAATGGAGTGGTCTCAGATCAAGGACCTATGCACCCTTCTGCACAGTTTCGACATGGCGACGAATATGTTTAGCGCTGACAATGCCATTATCAGCATGACGATTCCAGTCATTTACATGCTGGAGCACACGCTAAACACTATTCGGAGTCAGGGGGTGGGACAACAGGAAGGGGATGAACTACAGGAGGATTCATATGCGCAAGACACAACAACATCACCAAGGTCCAGACGTTCATCATCACCAAGGCGCCAGGCATGGGACCATGGGGGACAGGGATCAACAAGGGCGCATGGTAGCAGGCGAGATGTTGAGGAAGGTGCAGGAGGACATGAAGAAATGGAGGACGAACTGTACATGGACATGGAAGACTCAGCAGATGAGGGAGACCTTGGTCAAATTTCAGTTGAAAGAGGTTGGGGGGAGATGTCAGAGGAAGAAAGAACGGTTAGCACCTCTATGCCACAAACACAGCGTGGACTTGGTCCGCATGGCTGCGCAAGACACATGAGTGCCTTCTTGTTGCACTACCTCCAACATGACCCTCGTATTGTCAAAATTAGAAGTGATGATGACGACTACTGGCTTGCCACACTATTAGATCCCCGGTACAAGTCCAAATTTTGTGACATAATTCCAGCCATAGAAAGGGACGCACGTATGCAGGAGTATCAGCAGAAGCTGTTACTCGATCTTAGATCCGCTTTTCCACCAAACAACCGTGCAGGTGCAGGGAGTGAATCTCCCAGTTGTAACTTGACAAACATGGGACGGTCTCGTCATCTTCAACAGTCTACATGTACCAGTAGGACCGTATCTGGTGCTGGTAACAGCAATTTTATGGAATCTTTTCATAATTTTTTTAGACCCTCCTTTGCAAGGCCACCAGAGACAACAAGTCTGACACATAGTCAACGGCTAGAGAGGATGATACAGGAGTATCTACAAATGAACATCGATGCTATGACTTTGCAAATGGAGCCTTGCTCATTTTGGGCTTCAAATCTAGAAAAATGGCCAGAGCTATCCAGTTACGCCTTGGAGATTTTGTCGTGTCCAGCTGCCAGCGTTGTCTCTGAACGTGTCTTCAGTGCTGCTGGGTGTGTGCTGACAGATAAGCGCACGCGTCTGTCCAGTGACAATGTGGACAGACTGACGTTCATCAAAATGAACAAGTCATGGATCCAGAAGGAATTTACAACCCCTGTGTCATCCTGGGGAGAGTAAATGCTTGTGGATTTGGAATGTGCTTGATGCAAATCTAGCTGTGAAGTGTACAACTAGGGCACAAGTGCTGCCACTGAATGGGTGGGTGTGTGTGGGGCACAATTTTTGGAAAAAAGGGAGGCTCCGCTTGGAGTAACCCTTGCTTGATGTGTTTTTAAAAGTAGCCAAGATGAACAGAGCTGGGATCAGGAAAGACTTTGCTACCTACCCCGGTGTCATCCTGGGGACGGATAAGAATGGCGTATTTTGGAATGTGCTTGATGCAAATCTAGCTGTAAAGTGTACAACTAGGGCACAAGTGCTGCCACTGAATGGGTGGGTGTGTGTGGGGCACAATTTTTGGAAAAAAGGGAGGCTCCGCTTGGAGTAAACCTTGCTTGATGTGTTTTTAAAAGTAGCCAAGATGAACAGAGCTGGGATCAGGAAAGACTTTGCTACCTACCCCGGTGTCATCCTGGGGACGGATAAGAATGGCGTATTTTGGAATGTGCTTGATGCAAATCTAGCTGTGAAGTGTACAACTAGGGCACAAGTGCTGCCACTGAATGGGTGGGTGTCTGTGGGGCACAATTTTTGGAAAAAAGGGAGGCTCCGCTTGGAGTAACCCTTGCTTGATGTGTTTTTAAAAGAAGCCAAGATGAACAGAGCTGGGATCAGGAAAGACTTTGCTACCTACCCCGGTGTCATCCTGGGGACGGATAAGAATGGCGTATTTTGGAATGTGCTTGATGCAAATCTAGCTGTGAAGCGTACAACTGGGGCACAACTGCTGCCACTGAATGGGTGGGTGTGTGTGGGGCACAATTTTTGGAAAAAAGGGAGGCTCCGCTTGGAGTAACCCTTGCTTACATTGTTTTTAAAAGGAGCCAAGATGAACAAGTTATGGTTCAGCAAAGACTTTATCTACCTACCCCGGTGTCATGCTGGGGACGGTTAATTATGGCGTATTTTTGAATGTGCTTGATGCAAATCAAAACATCCTGTTTGCAACTAGGGCACAAGTGCTGCCACTGAAGGGGTTAGTGTCTGTGTGGCCCAATTTTTTGAAAAAAGGGAGACTCCGCTTGGAGTAACCCTTGCTTACATTGTTTTTAAAAGGAGCCAAGATGAACAAGTCATGGTTCAGCAAAGACTTTATCTACCTACCCCGGTGTCATGCTGGGGACGGTTAATTATGGCGTATTTTTGAATGTGCTTGATGCAAATCAAAACATCCTGTTTGCAACTAGGGCACAAGTGCTGCCACTGATGGGGTGTCTGTGTGGCCCAATTTTTTGAAAAAAGGGAGACTCCGCTTGGAGTAACCCTTGCTTACATTGTTTTTAAAAGGAGCCAAGATGAACAAGTCATGGTTCAGCAAAGACTTTATCTACCTACCCCGGTGTCATGCTGGGGACGGTTAATTATGGCGTATTTTTGAATGTGCTTGATGCAAATCAAAACATCCTGTTTGCAACTAGGGCACAAGTGCTGCCACTGATGGGGTGTCTGTGTGGCCCAATTTTTGGAAAAAAGGGAGACTCCGCTTGAAGTAACCCTTGCTTGCTCTGTTTTTTAAAAATGATCCAAGATGAACAGAGCTGGGATCAGGAAAGACTTTGCTACCTACCCCAGTGTCATCCTGGGGCCAGTTAATTATGGCGTATTTTTGAATGTGCTTGATGCAAATCAAAACATCCTGTTTGCAACTAGGGCACAAGTGCTGCCACTGATGGGGTGTCTGTGTGCCCAATTTTTGGAAAAAAGGGAGACTCCGCTTGGAGTAACCCTTGCTTGCTGTGTTTTTTAAAAATGATCCAAGATGAACAGAGCTGGGATCAGGAAAGACTTTGCTACCTACCCCGGTGTCATCCTGGGGACGGATAAGAATGGCGTATTTTGGAATGTGCTTGATGCAAATCTAGCTGTGAAGTGTACAACTAGGGCACAAGTGCTGCCACTGAATGGGTGGGTGTGTGTGGGGCACAATTTTTGGAAAAAAGGGAGGCTCTGCTTGGAGTAACCCTTGCTTGATGTGTTTTTAAAAGTAGCCAAGATGAACAGAGCTGGGATCAGGAAAGACTTTGCTACCTACCCCGGTGTCATCCTGGGGACGGATAAGAATGGCGTATTTTGGAATGTGCTTGATGCAAATCTAGCTGTGAAGTGTACAACTAGGGCACAAGTGCTGCCACTGAATGGGTGGGTGTGTGTGGGGCACAATTTTTGGAAAAAAGGGAGGCTCCGCTTGGAGTAACCCTTGCTTGATGTGTTTTTAAAAGAAGCCAAGATGAACAGAGCTGGGATCAGGAAAGACTTTGCTACCTACCCCGGTGTCATCCTGGGGACGGTTAAGTATGGCGTATTTTTTAATGTGCTTGATGCAAATCTAGCTGTGAAGTGTACAACTAGGGCACAAGTGCTGCCACTGAATGGGTGGGTGTGTGTGGGGCCCAATTTTTGGAAAAAAAGGGAGACTACGCTTGGAGTCACCTTGCGGTGTTTTACATGATTTTAGAAGGGCGTGCCATGCCTATATCTGTGTGTCCTCCTCTTTTTCCTTGTCCAGCTGTTTTGTTTTCGCATGAGTATATGTCCTTGTCACTTTCCCATGTGTTTGTGTTGTGTTGTGAGTTGTTTGTCACCTTTTGGACACCTTTGAGGGTGTTTTCTAGGTGTTTTTCTGTGTTTGTGATTGCCTGCCATTGTTTCCTATGCAGTTGAGTTCGGTTTGTCGACCGTTCGACGAGCCGAACTCGAACGGGACCTCCGTTCGGCGAACCGACCCCGAGCCGAACCGGGACCGGTTCGCTCATCTCTAGTAATGAGTAACCCAAATGCCATACTATTCGCTACTAAATGCAAATAGTATGGCATTCGGCTTACTCAGTACTTTGCAAGTTTTCCACATCTACTTGCATTGCACATGCTATTCAGTATAAATATGCGATTATTACACAGTATTCGTTATGAGTATGAGTACAAAAAGTTAGGTACTCGCTCAACTCTAGCTGTCCCACAGAGATCTGTGTTGCTGTCAGGTCTATCGTCGTTTCAGCTACATTGCACTGCAGCTCTCACAAACAGATTGGGTACCAGTATCACGCTACAAGAGTATCACTGTTTCCAGTTATCAGCGGGATCCAACCACTGTAGAATGCATGGAGACCTGACCGAGACATAGATTTGTATGTGAGAGCCCATTCACTTGCCAACTCTAATTGCTTGGGGTCTGGTGAGTGCAATTGGGAGTGTCTGCTTTCTTTTGGCAGTAAACTTAGAAGTACATAGAGAAAAATGGAAGCAGATAATTTAAACCTTTGGAAATATGGTATGTAGCCACCACTCTAGGACTGATTATGGATCATGAGAACAGCAGATAAGAAAATGTTCAATGAACTAGTAATAGGGTTAGGCTATGTGCGCACTTTGCTTTTTACCTGCTTTTTACCTGCTTTTTTGCTGCTTTTTCAACTGCAGCGTTTAATGCCAAAATGGTTGTGTTCTGCTTTTCAAGCAAAGTCTATGGGAATTTGGTTTTCTTGTCCGCACTTTGCAGTTCAAACTGCAGCCTTTTTGTTGCAGAACTTTGGTCAAAAACTCAGCTTTGCAGGGCAAAACCCAAATGGCAAAAACAAAAACATGACAATTGTTTTTGCCATTTGGGTTTTGCCCTGCAAAGCTGAGTTTTTGACCAAAGTTCTGCAACAAAAAGGCTGCAGTTTGAACTGCATAGTGCAGACAAGAAAACCAAATTCCCATAGACTTTGCTTGAAAAGCAGAACACAACCATTTTGGCATTAAACGCTGCAGTTGAAAAAGCAGGTAAAAAGCAGGTAAAAAGCAGGTAAAAAGCAAAGTGCACACATAGCCTTAATAGCATTGAATAAATGTTGATTTTTTTTTTTTATTCAAGAATAAATGAGGATTGTTCTTCATGGGAAAATAAGACACCTCCCTGAAGCCCTAGCCCATCTTTCAGAGCAAAATATAATATAAGACCCTGTCTTATTTTTGGGGAAAAAGGGTGAATTGCATGTCTACCATTGGTAGACATGGACTAAAGATTTATTCTTTCAATGTTTTCCTGGTTCTTTGGATAGTCTCTTTAATTTATTAGAGAAGCCTCTCAGTATTTTGTCATTGCCCTAGATACATGTATACAATTTTACCTTTTTTGCCTTTACTTTGCAAGTTGCCTGAAAAGTAGATTTACCAGCGTCACCAAGGAATACTTTATTGCTTTAATATATATTTTTTTGACGCAAAAAATATAAAAAAATTGCAACCTTCCTACAACTCTTGTCTTCAATCAATCAACCAAATAATACTTCCAAACTGAGCTCTGTTGCTTGTGGCACTATTGCACTCTTAGGGGCACTTTGCACACTATGAAATCGCAAGCCGATGCTTGCTCTGCCGAGCGCAATAGTCCCCGCCCCCGTCGCAGCTGCGATATCATGGTGATAGCTGCCGTAGCGAACATTATCGCTACGGCAGCTTCACATGCACTCACCTGCCCTGCGACGTCGCTCTGGCCGGCGAACCGCCTCCTTCCTAACGGAGCTGGTCATACGGCGTCATAGCGACTTCACACGGCAGGCGGCCAATAGAAGCGGAGGGGCGGAGCTGAGCGGGACGTAAACATCCCGCTCACCTCCGTCCTTCCGCATAGCCGGCGTGAACCGCAGGACGCAGGTAAGGTGATGTTCCTCGCTCCTGCGGCTTCACACACAGCGATGTGTGCTGCCGCAGGAATGAGGAACAACATCATAACATCGGTCCTTCCAAAATTATGGAACTGACCGATGCTACACTGATGATACGATTTGGACGTTTTTGTGCTCCTTAATCGTATCAAAAAGGATTTACACACTACGATATCGACTGCGACGCCGGATGTGCGTCACTTTCGATTTGACCTCACCGACATCGCAGCTGCAATGTCGTAGTGTACTAAGTGCCCCTTAGTTCTTTTGCGTCAACTTACAGGTGAAGAAACTCATCTCAGCTATCTATGCACCAGATAATCAACTCTTCTCCGCTATTCTTGTCTCTGCTCCAGCAACCAGCTTCTGATTTCATATACTGCACATGTCTTCTGTTTCTGTGTGTAATTGCATCCATTTTGCAAGATAGTGGATTGCATATTTATCCCTGAACGGTTGCTTCTCGTGCTTCCAGCTACCATTCACCTGCTGTTGAGTCTACCCCCTTCTCTTAACACCTTAAGAAGAGGGCGATTTTTTTTTTTGCGCTTTCATTTTTTCATCTCCTTATTCTAAGAGCCATATTTTTTTTTTTCTCTTACACCATTCATTTTACCACAAACTGACGTGGCAGTATTATTCTCAATGTAAGTATGATTACATCGATACCAAACAAGTAAAGTTTTTGTTGTATTTAAGTGTTGTAAAAAAAATCAGAAATTAAAATAAAATAAAATCTTGTTTGTGTCTAAACTTTCTGAGAGCTGTTACGGTTTCAGTTTTGGGGATCTGGGGGTGTATGAGGGCTTGTTTTTTTGTACCCATCGCTGATTTTATTATTAAAATTTTTGGGGGGTATACACCATGTTTCATCATTTGTTCTTAATTTTTCTTCTTTTATTGCAGCAGCTGAAAAATTGCAGTTCTTAATTTTTTTTCTCATTACACTGTTTGCTAGTGATGCGCGGACTTGCAGATAACCGGGATCAGCTGGACTAACTGTTTTAAAGGGGAGATGTCGTGGTTTTTTATTTTTGTATTAAAAATAGTGATTATGAAATCAAGTATTTACATATAATACAAAATGAAAATCGCAGCTTATTTAGTTTTTATTTAATTCTTATTTTACTGGAGGCACTGGGGCTGCCATGCTGGATTTGCTGTGTGTAACGACATTAACTCATTCCTTTATGGCAGCCCCTGTGCAGAGAGAACAGTAGTCGGGATCCGACCCCATGCAGTACGTTACAGTGGGCGTCTGCTGTGACCTGGACGCGCCCCATGGGCTGTCCAGATCACAGCAGAGGGAGGATATAAGTGCCATTATTGTGGATCTCACAGCGTGTGCTGCTTGCTCCACTTTACCCCTGTCACCCGCTGGGATGTGTGAGTACGGGCCGCCTCCCCTCCCCTCCCCTCCCCTCCCCCCGTTACCGTCTCCGATGACATCACATCCCTCCGTTCTCCCCAGCCCCTGCTCTACCCCAGCTACTGCCGCCGCCCCTCCCTCCCGCCGTTACCATCTCCAATGACACCCCCCTCCCTCCGTTCTCCCAAGCCCCCTCTCTGCCGCTGCCGCAGCTCCCCTCGCTCTGCCCGCCGCTGCAGCTGTCCCCGCTCTGCCCGCCGCTGCTGTGTGTGTGTGTGGCACAAGGTCCCCATCAGGGGTGATGTGTGTGTGTGTGTGGCACAAGGTCCCTATCAGGGGTGATGTGTGTGTGTGTGTGTGTGTGGCACAAGGTCCCCATCAGGGGTGATGTGTGTGTGTGTGGCACAAGGTCCCCATCAGGGGTGATGTGTGTGTGGGTGGCACAAGGTCCCCATCAGGGGTGATGTGTGTGTATTTGTGTGTGGCACAAGGTCCCCATCAGGGGTGATGTGTATGTGTGTGTATGTGTGTATGTGTGGCACACAAGGTCCTCATCAGGGGTGATTGTGTGTGTGTGTGTGTGTGTGTGTGTGTGGTGCACAAGGTCCCCATCAGGGGTGATGTGTGTGTGTGTGTGTGCGCGCGCGCATGCGCCACTGCATGTGAGTACATGTGTGTGTACCGGTGATACTGTCTGCAGGGTTGTGTATCTAATCCTATCCTGTGTGATACTGTCTGCTGAGCCGTGTATCTCATCCTGTCCTGTGTGATACTGTCTGCTGAGCTGTGTATCTAATCCTTTCCTGTGTGATACTGTCTGCACGGCTCTGTATCTAATCCTATCGTGTGATACTGTCTGCTGAGCTGTGTATCTAATCCTCTCCTGTGTGATACTGCCTGCTGAGCTGTGTATCTAATCTTCTCCTGTGTGATACTGTCTGCAGGGCTTTGTATCCAATCCTATCATGTGATACTGTCTGCAAAGCTGTGTATCTAATCCTCTCCTGTGTGATACTGTCTGCTGAGCTGTGTATCTAATCCTATCCTGTGTGATACTGTCTGCACGGCTGTGTATCTAATCCTATCCTGTGTGATACTGTCTGCTGAGCTGTGTATCTAATCCTCTCCTGTGTGATACTGTCTGCTGAGCTGTGTATCTAATCTTCTCCTGTGTGATACTGTCTGCAGGGCTTTGTATCTAATCCTATCGTGTGATATTGTCTGCTGAGCTGTGTATCTAATCCTATCCTGTGTGATGTCTGCAAAGCTGTGTTTCTAATGCTCTGCTGTGTGACATGGTCTGCTGAGCTGTGTATCTAATCCTCTCCTGTGTGATACTGTCTGCATGGCTGTGTATCTAATCCTATCCTGTGTGATACTGTCTGCTGAGCTGTGTATCTAATCCTCTCCTGTGTGATACTGTCTGCTGAGCTGTGTATCTAATCCTATCCTGTGTGATACTGTCTGCTGAGCTGTGTATGTAATCCTATCCTGTGGGATACTGTCTGCTGAGCCGTGTATCTAATCCTGTCCTGTGGGATACTCCTGCTGTCCTTAGTGACACTTAGACATTTGTGGTCATCAACAAAATGGCTCTGCACTATGTCCTTACATGTCATTCTCTGTTATCTGTTGTGAACACTCACATTAGGAGGGGGAGGCGTGCCATCACGCACAGGAGAGAAGACTCCGCCCACTTTACTGCAGGCTGTAATGTGAGCTTTTTATACAGTCGGATTTCTGTAGGATTTCAGCAGCTGCTCCCCCTAGTGTTTAACAGTGGAAAATATGAAACGTAATTTTTTTTATATATTTTGCTCAATTAAAAACAAATAATAATATTTAAACAAAACATTAAAACATTATTACTTTACATTTTTTCAGTTATTGAAAATTATTTTTTTTTGACGATACCTTCCCTTTCAAAAAACAAAACAAAAAAAAAAACAAGTCGGGTCCAGAATTAATCCTGGATATGTGGCCGGACACAATAAGTCTATGGGAGCCATAATCCGGTGCTTAACAATGGTGGTAGAAGGGATAGGAGAATTAGAGCAAACGTGCAATACTTACCAAGTCTTTGTGCTGCTGTAACTGCGTCCTGGTCACTTATTCTACTTCTGGGGCCGTGCATTATCGCTCATGCATAAGCACTGCTTTCTCCGCCCACCGGCAGTCCTTGCATCTGTGATTGGTTGCAGTCAGACAGCGCCCTCAGCATGTGTCATAGTATCTGACTGCAACCAATCACAGACCCTGTCTGTGGGTCTCTGAAGATTAAAGTAAAAATAAATAAATAAAAAAAAATGTCGTTGGGTACCCAGCAGATAAAGCATATAACTACAGGCTGCCACCCCCAGCCATGCGCTTATTGTGGCTGTTTATCAAAAGAAGAGGAACTGCATGCATATTTTTTTTTTAATTATTTAAATATCTATTTTAAAAACCGGGTGCAATCCCCCCAATTTTGATACCCAGCCATGAGAAAGCCTGACAACTGGGGGCTGGTATTCTCAAGCTGGGGAAATAAAATACAAAAAAAACCACCATCTTTCACCAATTTTTTAACCCCCAAAACACCCAGATCGAACGTAATCCACACAAGGTCCCAGGGCAATTCCAGTTCTGCTATATAAGAAGTCACAGTGAGTGGCCATAGAAAATGGCCGCCCGCTGTGAGCTTCAGGCAGAAAATGAATGAGCGGTAGCGATGACATCATTCAGGTTACTTGTGGTCACAACTGAAGGATCCCACGGTTCTCACAGACTTGCATCTCCTGGCAGAAAACCACTGAAATGTCTGAACCAGATTTCAGCATCAAATTTGCACCTCCTGGCAGAAAACCGCACCGAACAATGTCAAAATCTTTTTTTGCATTTTTGGACCAAGAGATGCAAATTTGGTGATGAAATTTTTACACAATATTCATGCACTCAATCTACAACTCTTGGCAAAAAAACATCACTACCACATACCGCATACAGTAGTAATGTGTTTTTTTTTGCCAGGCGATGTAGATTAGGTGCAGGTAATATGCTGTAGAAATTTCAGTACCAAATCTGCATCTCTTGGCAAAAAGCCCATGGTTTTCTGCCAGAAAATGCATGTCTGTGCACTCAGTCACCTGAGGTCAGGTTACCTGCAATCACATGTGAAGGACCATAGGAATCTCCAGCTGTGACAGATACTAACCTGAGTGATGTCACGGCTCACTCATTTTCTTCCAGAAGCTCACAGCGGGCAGTTATGTTCTATGGCCGTTAGCTGTGACTTCAGATGTAGCAGAGCTGATATCATTCTGGCACCTTGTGTGGATTACATCAGACCTGGCTATTTTGGGTGTTAATAAAGGAGACAAAGAGTGTTTTATGTATTTTATTTCAAATAAAGGATTTTTTTGGTGTTTGTGTTTATTTCTTTTCACTTACAGATTAGTGATAGGGGGTCTCATAGACAGTGGCAGCTGTGAGCTGCCATTAACCTCTTATTACCAAGATTGTCCCAGCACCAGGGCAATCGGGATGAGCTTGGTAAAGTACTGGAAGTGTCACATGTAATGGATGAGACAATCCTGCGTGGCTGAAGACTGCAATTTTGAGGCTGGGGGGCCCAATAAGCATGGGTCTCCTCAGCCTGAGAATACCAGCCCCCAGCTGATGGGCTTTATCATGGCTGGGTATCAAAATTGGGGGTACACCATTTTTTACAATTATTTATTTAAATATTTTTAAAAAACCCGCATGTGGTTCCACTTATGATAAACAGCCACGATAAGTGCACGGCTGGGGACTGCAGCCTGTAGCCGTATGCTTTATCTGTGCTGGGTATCATAATATGGATGGATCCTAAACCAATTTTTCTATTTAGTTTTATACCACGATAGTGACACACAGACAGGGATTGTGATTGGTTGCAGACAGATACTGTCCTAAAGGCTAGGAGCGCACATGACTGCAGCAAATCACAGATGCGGAGAGTGCTGGTGGACAGGGAAAGCAATACTTATGGATGAGTAATAATAAGCGACCCCCGGAAGAAGAGTGAGCGGCTGGGAGGCAGTGTTACAGCTGCGCAGGAAACTCGGTAAGTATAATGTGCTTGCTTTAGTCTTATTTTCTTTATTTGTCCTTTATTTTTGTATTTCCTGAGTTGCCGTACCCGAATCATTACACAGAGTTCTCTGAGAACTCCGCGCCTGGGTCCAACACGTGGATACTTTTGAAAACGTGTGAATCCAGACTTTTACAGCCGGGTCTGCCCATCACTACTGTTTACCGATCAAATTAATTTATTTTATATTTTAATAGTTTGGACATTTCTAAATGCAGTGATACCAAATACATGATTTTTTTATTTATTGTTTTATTTTCAATGGGACAAAAAAAGGTGATTTGAACTGTTTTTATTTTTTTTTCTCTTTTTATTGTTCTTACTAGTCTTCATAGGAGACTTGAAGTTTCGATCATATGATAGCTTGTGCTATACAGAGCAATGTGTCGTGGGCGGAGGAGGGGACGCTGCGCTCTCCCACCGCTCGGGTCCGGCCGCTGCTGTTGCTGCGGCTGCCGCTGCTGCTCGGTGGTGGCTCGAGCGGTGGGCCGGATCCCGGGGACTCGAGCGGCGCTCCTCACCCGTGAGTGAAAAGGGGATTTTGATTGTGGGGGTTTTGATTATTGTCCGTGATGCCACCCACAGTTGTGGTGATATTGGTGACACCATCGCTGCTCTAGACGGGGATCCCGGGAGCGGTGACAGGGAGCAGCTTTGTTGTTAGTTCTCCCCTCCGTGGGTAGGGGGTTGGTTGTCCCGGGGCCCGGTGATGGGGTAGGGATGGATTGCAGGCGGGTTACAGGGCCTGGTGAGGTGCAGGGTCGCGCGGGCAGCGCTGTGCCGCACGGCACGGTGGTACTCACTCAGCCAATGATGAGGACACAGTTCTCGGTAAAACAGACGGCTGGATGGACGGGTCCCACAGGCGGCTGCGGTGTTGTTTCTCCCGGCAGGTTGGTGGTGACTGCCTTTCCCTGCACCTATGTACGGTAGATGGTTCCAATGGGTTCCCACCGGTAACCCGCTCCCCAGCTTGAATATGGGCTGGAGGAGCCCCTTTTGCCCGCAGGCTCTGGCCCTGAGAAACGGTTGCCTTGGCAGTGGCGGTGTCTCCCTCTCTTGGTTGGACTGTTGCCTTCTGTCGGGACTTGGCTATTGGGAAACCCAGGAGGTTCCCTTCACTAACGAATTCGGCAAATTCACGGCAACTCCTAGCCTTGCCAGGGTCCGTAAGCCCCTGCCAGATGGTGCTGGCTTCTCTTTGCGTACTGGTCCGGTACCGCCGGGCCACCGCCCGTCCACGGTCCTTACGGTAGACTCCAATCAGCCACTCCTGCAGACGGTCACCACCATCTGCCAACCTTGCTGTACCGCCCGGGCCACACACCTGGACGCCGTCAGTTAGTTGCTCCACTACCACTTCTCTTCCTTCCACCTTCACCTCCAAAACTGATCTACACTGTCTTCTTTTACCGGGTCCAGGACTGTGAACTCCTCGGTGGGTGGGACCAACCGCCTGGTCCACCCCCTGGTGTGAACATCAGCCCCTGGAGGAAGGCAACAAGGGTTTTGTGTCTGACTTCGGTGTGCCTGCTGGGAGTGTGGGGTGTGTGGGTGTTGTGCTCTGTGGCCCCTGGCTTGTCCAGGGCGCCACATTCCCCCTTAGTTAAATGCAGACCGTCCGCGGGCTGCCCGTCCATCACCAGTTTTATTTTCACAAACTGAAAAATATAGAAAAACGGTAAAACACAGATTACATTTATAATAACATCTTCCCACATCGGGAGGTACTCTTACTTAAACCTTGCAAATGGTTACGGCTTTCGCTCTCTCCCACCCAAGCAACCTGGCCCTGATGCTGCCCCTAAGCAAACAGGCAGCACCCCTTGACCCCAGTCCAGCACAAGTTGCCCGAGCGGGTTCTGTCCTTTTCAGGGGACCCACGTCCATGGGGAACCCCTGAAACCCCCAGAGGATCGCCACCGGTTCCGGTGGTGGCTGGGCCCCAGCCTGCTCCACTGCGGGCCCTTCCTCCAATCTGCCTCTCCGGAGGCGGTAACGGTAGAAGCCACAACAACATTTTTATTTACAAGCCACAAGTTCGTGGTTGCCTTGCTAGTTCTCAGGCTTGTCCATAAGGAATTCCTTATGCATAATTGTAAATGGGGTCCCAACGGGGACCAGTTGCCGGCAACGACAGGTGCAAATCACGTTGACAATCAGGTAACTTTTCATCAATTATTCATTCTTTTCATTTTCAAACTTTCAAACGGTACTTTTAACACACACACAATTTTTCCTTTTAAAGAGTAGTTTCCCTGTACCTAAGTGGGGGTCTACTTAGGTTGGGACGAGTGGACCTCCGGGGTCCTGTGTCAGTGGGGACAGGCAGTGGGGCAGAGGGAGCAATCAGTTCCTCTTCCCTGCTATCGTGTGGGGCAGGCGGAGGCATAGGGGAGCTGGGTACAGGTTCATCCCTGGGCACTGGCTCATGGTCGACCACTTCCATCACTTCCTCATCCACGGGTTGTGGGAACAGTATCACTGGAAGAATCACTGCGCCATTCTGTGTAGGCCAGTCCGCTGGGAAGTCACCCATCACGGTGTGGATTACCTCTTTTGCCTTTACCGTCGGTTTAGGAATCGGAACTTCATCCGCTGCCCTCAATGCTGGTGGGCACCTCTTTAGATGGTCCCAGGAAACCGTGGCCAAAGTGCCCGCTTGGTCTCGACTGATCTGGTAGGCCTTCCCATCTTCCCACCCTGTGGGCTGTATGACATATGGGTTTTGCTCCCATTGAACATCCAGCTTGTGGGTCCTCCTCTTCCTCTTCAGCACTACATCTCCAGGCTGGAAAGGGCCAGCAGACGCCTTTTGGTTGAAGCGCTGCTCCTGTTGTTCCCGACTCCGACTCAAGTTCTTCTCAACATATTCCTGAATCTGTCGGTACTGCACCCTCCGCCGGGTGTCCCATTCAGCTGTCGAAGGGAGTGCTTCTGGGGCTTCCAATCCCATTTCCAGGTCCACCGGCAGCCGGCCGGGGCGAGCCCTCATCAGGTATGCTGGGGTGCACTTCGTTGAGCTGGAAGGGATATTGTTGTACATATCGACCAAGTCAGGTAGCTTCTCCGGCCACAGGTTCCATTCTTCTAGCGGCAACGTCTTGAGGAGGCCCAGGACCAAGTGGTTCATCTTCTCACACATGCCGTTGGTTTGGGCATGGTAAGGCGTGGTCCGGATCTTCTTGCAGCCGCACAACTGACAAAACTCATGGAACACCTCCGCTTCAAAGGCCGGGCCTTGGTCAGTAAGCACCTTCTCAGGGTATCCATGTGGTCGGCAGAAATAAGCCTGGAACGCTCTAGCGGCGGTACGGCCAGTTAGGTCTTTGACTGGGACAACCACCATGAACCTTGAATAGTGGTCTACTATGGTTAGAGCGTAGGTGTACCCACTTCGGCTGGGGGTGAGCTTTACATGGTCCAGAGCGACCAGCTCCAGCGGTTGATGTGTAACGATCGGGTGTAGGGGCGCCTTCTGGCTGGCCTCGTCCTTCCTTCTCAGCGTGCAAGGGCCACACTCTCGGCACCAGGCCTCTACAGACTCCCGCATCCCGCTCCAATAGAACCGCTCTCTCAACAGCATTTCCAGTTTCTTCCATCCGAAGTGTCCAGCACCATCATGGTATGCTTGTAGGACGGTGGGCACATTAGCTTGGGGAATCACCAACTGGCGGATTTTCTCATGAGTCTTCGGGTTAATCAGCTCACGTTACAACTTCCCCTGGTGTAGATACAGCCGGATCCGTTCTCGCCACAGGCGTTGGGCTTCAGCTGGGGCGGCAGGGTCTATTCCAGCAGCGCCTTGCTCCACCAAGATCTTGACTAAGCGAACAGCGGGTGCCTGGTCCTGAGCTGCTTGCCACTCCTGGCTGGGCAGCGGGTCCAGGTTTACCCGTTGTTGATAGACATTCACCTTCTCAGTCGGTGGCTGATGAAATGCGGGCAGCTCAATCTCTTCGAGGTCGTCATCCTCAGGCCCTTCTTCCGACAAGTGGGGCATCCAAGAGAGTGCATCGGCATTAACGTTGGCACGGCCAGCCCTATACTTGATGGTGAAATCGTAGTTGGCTAGCCTAGCCACCCACCGCTGTTCCAACGCGCCCAGCTTGGTGGTGTCCAGGTGGGTCAGCGAGTTATTATCCGTGAAAGCGGTAAACTTAGCTGCTGCCAGATAAAGGCGAAACCGCTCGGTGATAGCCCACACCAGCGCCAGGAGTTCAAGCTTGAAAGAGCTGTAGTTCTCAGGGCTCCTCTCTGTCGGTCGGAGCTTCCGGCTGGCATAAGCAATCACTTTTTCTTTTCTGTCCTGGACCTGGGATAGGACTGCCCCTAAGCCTACATTGCTGGCATCGGTGTAAAGGATGAAGGGGTGGTTGTAATCAGGATATGCTAGGATTTCTTCTCCGGTCAGGGCCGCTCTCAGCTGACGGAAGGATTCCTCATGCCTTTCTTCCAACACCAATGGGGCTCCTAGGGGTCTACCACCTTTGGTCTGTCCCACAAGGAGGTCTTGCATGGGGGCAGCCATCTTCATGTACCCCTTGATGAAGCGACGGTAATACCCCACCAGGCCCAGTAACTGCCTCACCTCCTTCACCGTGGTCGGCCTCGGCCAGTCCTGAATGGCGGTGATTTTCTCAGGATCAGGGGCGACACCTTCTGCACCGACCACATGCCCTACGTACTGCACTCTGGGTTTTAGCAGATGACACTTTGAGGGCTTAAACTTCATCCCATATTTGGCAAGGGACGCGAACACCTCAGCTAGGTGCTCCAGGTGGGCTTCATATGTCTGGGAGTACACAATCACATCATCTAGGTACAGCAGGACGGTTTCAAAGTTTAGATGCCCCAGACAGCATTCCATCAGCCATTGGAAGGTTCCAGGGGCATTGCACAGCCCGAACGGCATGCTATTAAACTCGCAAAGTCCCATAGGGGTAGCAAATGCAGTCTTCTCGCGGTCTTCTGGTGCCACAGCCACCTGCCAGTACCCACTGGTGAGGTCAAGGGTGGAAAAGTAATTAGCGGTTCTCAGCGCAGCCAGAGATTCCTCAATACGGGGCAGAGGGTAAGCATCCTTATGTGTTATCTGGTTAATTTTTCGGTAATCCACACACATCCGCATGGTGCCATCCTTCTTCTTAACCAGTATCAACGGGGCGGCCCAGGGACTACAGCTGTCCCTAATAACCCCTGCCTCCTTCATGTTCCTCAACATGTCCTTGGCACATTGGTAGTGTGCAGGGGGAATAGGCCTGTACCTCTCTTTGATAGGGGGGTGCTCACCGGTGGGGATATGGTGTTGGACCCCTTTAATCTGCCCAAAGTCTAGGGGATGTTTGCTAAAAACCCGCTCATACTCCCGTACCACCCGGTATACCCCTTCTTTGTGATGTGTAGGGGTATCGTCAGTGCCTACGTGTGGCTGTCGACACCACTTGTCTAACTCCCCTTGGGATGGGTGAGTGCTTGCAGCAGGTTGGCCTCGTGGATGGTATGGGGATCCAAGGTGAACAACTTGGCAAGAGTAGCGTACCGGGGAAGCCTGACTTCTTCCTCCCCGCAGTTCAGCACCCTCACGGGCACTCTCCCCTTCTTTACATCTACCACCCCTCGGGCAGCCATTACTGTGGGCCAATGTTCAGAGGGCATGGGCTCTATCATGGCGGGGTAGTCATGCCCCTGGGGCCCTACCGCTGCCCTACACCAAATCATCATCTCACTCCTGGGAGGCACAATCAAAGGGGCAACATCCATCACTCTCACCCCACCAATCTCTCCTCCTGTCGAGTTCACATGTTGGCGGTACATCAAGGCTCGGATCTCACGCTGCATAGCTCTCTGTCGGGTCCCCGCCGCAGTGGCGGCCAGCTGCTGCAGTAGGGTCAGCACGTCACTCATTTAGTGCTCCATCACGTTGGTCCCTAGCACTACCTTCGGGTTATGATCACTGGGTTCATTCATTATCACAATCATACCCTGGTGTTGCAGTTCAGCTCGCCCCACAGTCCTGGCCACTTGTTTGTATCCCACTTGGGTCAATGGGAGTCCATCAGCAGCAATCAGTGTTATACTGGCATCTGGGGGAGCCAGCTCGTCTTTTCCCCAATACCGTTGATACAGTGTGTATGGTATAGTGGTTACCTGTGATCCAGTGTCCAGGAGAGCCATCACCGGTATGCCGTCCACAGCCACGGGAATGATAGGCCGGGCCCCGATGTACCGGTCCCGCCAGTCTGGGGGGCCATGGGGTTCTACTCCTGAGGACTGGCTCGTGGCCCCAGGGGTTGCTCGTTTAACGGACACCGTCGGGAGTAGTGACCGGGTTTGCTGCACCTGTAACAGATTGGGGGCCCGTTCCGTGAGTCATTGGCACTTCTACGCTGCATCCAGGGGACGTCCTCAGGGCTGTCGGCGAGCTGCATCTTCACCGGGGCCTGGGATCTAGTCGGAGGCTGGAGTGCGGCGAGAATCTTAGCGAGGTTCCCATCCATGCGACGAACTTGAGCAGTGAGCTCTTCCATCGTTCCGCTTGGGGCTGCAGGCACTGGAGGTGCTGATGGGGTAGGGGCCACCACGACGGGAGCAGTCTCAACCGGCCACGGGGCTGGCTCAGGGGCTTCACATGCGGGGGGTTGCAGAGCTTTGATGGCCCGTTCCTTTAATACGGCAAAGTTCACGTCAGGGTGTTCTAGGGCCCACAGCCGAAGCTGTTTGCGGTCCTCCGAGGACCTCATCCCCTGCACAAACTGCTCACTTAACATTTTGTTACTGTCCACACTGTTGATGGTGTCCACCCGCTTCAGGGTGCAGAGTGCGGTTTGCAGGCGCAGGGCATAGTCCCGAATGCTATCTGCGGGCCGTTGTCGGCATTGATAGAACTGCATCCGCAACTCAGCCTTGGTACGGGTCTCAAATGCAGTCTGCAGCTTTTCAAATATGGTGGCTACAGAGGACCGGTCCCCCTCGGCCCAGGTCTCCGCCTCTTGCTCAGCCGCGCCGGTTAGCTGCCCCAGCACTAGCGCTGCATGTTGCTTATCAGTCAAGGGGTACAGTTCTAGCAGCGGACTAAGTTTTTTCTGGAAAACCTGCAAGGCATCAGGTTTCCCATCGTACTGCGGTAGCCAGGCAGCTCCGGGCACATAGGGCAAAGAGAACAGCATCACCTGGGCGAGAGCTGGGGCCGCGGCGCCCCCGCCAACATGGCCGGGACCTGGGCAGCCCCATTCCCATCTACGGGTGCTCCCGCGGCTGCGTCCGCCGCTCCTCCAGTGGCTTCGTAGGGCGCAGACATCTTGTTTCCGTCCTCTTTAGTCTTTTTCCGGCTCCTCCTCTACAGGGGCGGGGTTTTGGCCTTCGCGCCTCCACTACTCGAGGAGACGTTCGAGCGGGAATTCTTCGCGCCCAAGATGGCGGCTTCACAAATTTTCCGGCCGGACACCTCCGGCGGTCACACAAGGCGCACTTCCACCAGTCGGTAGAACGGTAGGATCCTGTTTGTGACACCAAGTTGTCGCGGGCGGAGGAGGGGACGCTGCGCTCTCCCACTGCTCAGGTCCGGCTGCTGCTGCTGCGGCTGCCACTGCTGCTCGGTGGTGGCTCGAGCGGTGGGCCGGATCCCGGGGAGTCGAGCAGCGCTCCTCGCCCGTGAGTGAAAAGGGGATTTTGATTATTGTCCGTGACGCCACCCACGGTTGTGGTGATATTGGTGACACCACCGCTGCTCTAGACGGGGATCCCGGGAGCGGTGACAGGGAGCGGCTTTGTTGTTAGTTCTCCCCTCCGTGGGTAAGGGGTTGGTTGTCCCGGGGCCCGGTGATGGGGTAGGGATGGATTGCAGGCGGGTTACAGGGCCTGGTGAGGTGCAGGGTCGCGGGGGCAGCGCTGTGCCGCATGGCACGGTGGTACTCACTCAGCCAATGATTAGGACACAGTTTTCGGTAAAACAGACGGCTGGATGGACGGGTCCCACAGGCGGCTGCGGTGTTGGTGGTACCCAACCCGGCAGGTTGGTGGTGACTGCCTTTCCCTGCACCTATGTACGGTAGATGGTTCCAATGGGTTTCCACCGGTAACCCGCTCCCCAGCTTGGATATGGGCTGGAGGAGCCCCTTTTGCCCGCAGGCTCTGGCCCTGAGAAACGGTTGCCTTGGCGGTGGCGTTGTCTCCCTCTCTTGGTTGGACTGTTGCCTTCTGTCGGGACTTGGCTGTTGGGAAACCCAGGAGGTTCCCTTCACTAACGAATTCAGCAAATTCACGGCGACTCCTAGCCTTGCCGGGGTCCGTAAGCTCCTGCCAGATGGTGCTGGCTTCTCTTTGCGTACCGGTCCGGTACCGCTGGGCCACCGCCCGTCCACGGTCCTTACGGTAGACTCCAATCAGCCACTCCTGCAGACGGTCACCACCATCTGACAACCTTGCTGTACCGCCCAGGCCACACACCCGGACGCCGTCAGTTAGTTGCTCCACTACCACTTCTCTTCCTTCCACCTTCACCTCCAAAACTGATCTACACTGTCTTCTTTTCCCGCCTCCAGGACTGTGAACTCCTCGGTGGGCGGGACCAACCGCCTGGCCCACCCCCTGGTGTGAACATCAGCCCCTATAGGAAGGCAACAAGGGTTTTGTGTCTGACTTCGGTGTGCCTGCTGGGAGTGTGGGGTGTGTGGGTGTTGTGCTCTGTGGCCCCTGGCTTGTCCAGGGTGCCACAAATGCATCAGCACTGCTATGTATAGAGAAGATAGCAATCTCGTATGAATGCCGGCTCATAGCCAATGTTCACAGGATGATTGTCATGACAGAAACAGGGGTCATCAACTGAGCCATGGCTGTCGAGAAAACCCATTGTCATTAAGAGGTATATCCTCATGACGTCCAGCAAGATTTTCTCCACTTCATCATTACTCCCTATACATGCTGCTCACCCTGACCTATAGATTAGAGAGTCCACCTCCTCAGGTGAACCTGTAACAAATAGGTTTTAGAAATGTTTTCCGTTATCATAATAAGTAATAAATAATAATAATAATAATAATAATAATAATAATAATAATAATAAATAAATATAACCAAAGAAAAAAGTGGTGATTGAGGTGAAGTATTTATATTGTTTGAGTACAAGGAAAGCAGAACATAATTGCTGTAAGTTGGAAAAAAGCTATAAGGACATGGCTACTGTGACAAATACGGTATATGTTCACCACTAAGGCACAGCCATCAATACAATGAGGTCAATTTTGCCTGTCCTTCTGCTACACCTTCTCCATAGGAACTGTCACAGCCAATATAAGAAATGTGAAATCAACTTAATTGTGACTGTCTCTATTTGTCACATTAAATTGATAGCAAGTGCATTTTATTGTACATGTATAATATTGTGCGCTCATACGGCATTACACCCACACATCAACCTTACTCGATGTTAAGAGCCTTTTGTTGAGGAAAGAAAGGATCTCCCATTCAGCAGTCTGTCACATATTGGCAAAATGCATGATTAGCTAGTCTTAAAGAATTCCAAGGACAAAACACGATAATAAAGCACAGACATCCAGGCGTCTGCAGTCAAATGATTCATGCTGTTTGGAAACCTGCTGGGAGGAACTGGTGCCAAAGCTGCCCATCTGTGTCATAGGAAGCAACTTTCTTAAAAATGGAAATAAAAAAGGGTAGACCCCGGTGCAAGGCGTAATCAAGTATTACTTTGCTTCAGATACGCAGGTGCCACTATGTGTTTATCTTTTATACCCCTGCAGTTTGCACTCGGTTTAGTCATCCATTCTCTATGAACAAGGCAATCATTATAAAAATATGTGTTACCTGCAGTTTTCTCTGTGTAGATGGATTCATTCCTAGGGTGCACTGTAAGAGGATATCTACAAAGGTTTATTTAAAAATGGCTGGTCACTTCAGTAAAAATCGGAACTCCTCAGCACTGACAATCTGATCTGTAAATATAAGATTAAATCAAATATAGTAGTGGTACTTCTAGTGGCACTGGAATACCACCACATGAAATGCATAGTGGTGACTACACAGCCGTGCCTCATTATATAAATGAACACTTGCCCAGATTGTAGGAAGAAACACGCACTAAAATAACCCAGTTAAAGTGCTGTATTTTTTGGTCTACGAGATACAATTATTTCCCAAAAAATTGGGGTGAAAACTGGGAAGTGTGTCACATAGTGTAAGGTGGTGACAAGAGCCAAACACCCAACACCTGGCCTCTTGTTACGGTAGAAAGGTGGGTTGGGGTGGAGTTATTCAGCTCACCACAAGAGGGCACAGCGTCCCGATAGTTTGATGCAGGAGGGAGAAGAGAGAGTTTATGAGAGATAGGAGAGGGTACGAGTGAGAGAAGGAAGGAGACTAGAGACTGTGAAGAGGAGAAGGATGAAGGAGGCTGCAGAAAGACTGGAATGGAGGCTAATCGAATCCTGATGTGAAGAAGGCCGCCCTGTGGCTTGAGGACTGGTGGATAAAAAAACACAAACGCAGCAGGCTTGGGGCTAAGTCCTAGGGACCGCCACTGTGTAGGATTGCTGAAGAACCCCGAGAAGAGGGAGACCAGCATGGCCAGAGTACCTGTATCCATAGGTAATCCAGGATACCCGTGTAACTCTCTGACACTTGGGGTGATGAGAATAGTGTGGAAACTTATATTGTGCCCGTTGAAGAAATTGTGCCTTTCCTCTGGAAAAGAAGGCGTTTATAAAGCCATTAAAGTACAAATGTTGAAGGAAAAACTGGAGTCTGCCTCTAAGTTTGTGGGACGGGAGGTTGCTACGAAGATAATAGAAATACAGCCTGTGCAGCAGGTCCCACATCAGCACCAACATCCCCACATTCTCTGTTTCATGAAGTGAGCCAGTTGGGGACAACACAACTACAACCCCCAGCCTCGGCAGAGGCCCCGGCCGGTCCTTCAATAGTCTGGGTGTACATGGCTCACTGTGGGGGTGTGGCAGCAGTAGTAGAGTGAGGTCACAAGAGCTAGCTGCAGCATAGGCTGGAGTTAACACATGTGCCCGCTTTTAAAAATGAATGAATAATTACTGCTCCCCACACCCATAATCCCGCTCACCTCTCTGCACTGAACCGACTCCTAGAGGTGGGCGGGATTATGGGCTTGGGGAGCAGTGAATATTAATTTTCATTCTTAGAGGACACACATGATCACCTCAGCAGCTGGCTTCTTATAGCAGCTGGGGCGATCGTGTGTCCGCTATTAAAAAAAATAATATTCACTGCTCACCACGCACATATTCCCAGGCATGTGGAGCATTGAATATTAATTGTGGGTTAGCAGCAGCTGATGAGGGACATATACATCAGGATGGAAGACATATATAACAAGATGGGGAACATATATGAACATATATATATATCAGGATGGAGGACATACATTATGTACCTGGAAGGAGCCAAAGATGGGGACATTAGTACTGAATTGGGGGACATCATCCCCCCAATAATGTCAGCACCAGATCCCCTCAATAACAGTGTGCTATGACCACATTTTTTTGCTTCAATTTTTGTTCACATATTTTCCTCCCCTAAAACTTGCATTGTATGATTGTGTCTAAAAGTCTGAAAAATACAATAGTACTCACCCTGTACAGACATATAGCATTATATGAATAGATTCTGAATGCCCGTTAAAGTAGCACAGTTGTCAGCAAAGATTTCTGCCACAGAGTAGAATATCCAAAATGTTTAGTTCATAAGAATACAATAATTTGTTTAAAAGTGACATATCATGTATATGAAGTGTTTACATATTATTGTTAAATAAAAATATACTAATAAAAGAGATAAGTAGTAACAAAACGTAATTGTGAACTATGAAACTGCAGCATGGAAGGTATTTAACAGATGAGACTAAATAGTAAAAAATGTATGAAACTGTTTAAAAGAAAGTAACACGTAATCACTGTGCCAATTTCAATTTCTAAAAGCAAACTATTAAATTAAATAATATATTGTGATAAGGAGCTGTGACGCCCTGGGCAAGCCAGGGGTCACAGGTCACAACACCACACGCACCCCACATTCCCTGCAGGTACACACTAAGTCAAAACTTAAATCCTTGTTGCCTTCCTCCAGGGGCTGATGTCCACACCAGGGGGTGGGCCAGGCAGTTGGCTCCGCCCACCGAGCAGTTCACAGCCCTGGAGGCGGGAAAACCAAGCTGATCAGTTAGGGAAGTGAAGGAGTAAACAGTGAGAGTAAGAGGAGAGTTGAAAGTGACAGAGAAAAGTGACAGCAAGAAGCCTGAAGTTAGTCCGGGTGTGTGCCCCGGACTGAGACAGCAAGGTTGGCAGACGGCGGTGACCGTCTGCAGGAGAGATTGCTCCGAGGTTGCCGAAAGGACCGTGGACGGGTGGTGACCCGGCGGTACCGGAGCGGTATACAAAGAACAGTCAGCACCAGGGCAGGGGCCTTTCGGATCCCGGCAAGGCTAGGAGTCGCCATAATTTGCCAAATCCGTCAGTGAAGGGGACGTCTGTCTCCCAACAACCAAGTCCCGATTGAAGGCAACAGTCCGACCGTTAAGGGGAGACACCGCCACCGCCAAGGCACCAGTTTCCCAGGGCCAGCGCCTGCGGGCAAGAGAGGGGCTCCTCCGGCTCATATCCAGGTCGGGGAGCGGGTTACCGGTGGGAATCCATCGCTACCAAAAGACTATACATAGGTGCAGGGAAGAGACCGTCACCGCTAACTGCAGGGAACAACAGCACCGTAACCGTCCGAGGGACCCGTCCAACCAGCCGTTTGTTTACCGAGAACTGTGTCGTGTTTACTGGCTGAGTGAGTACCTCCGTGCCGTGCGGCACAGCGCTGTCCCTGCGCCCCTGCACCTCCACAGGCCCCATAACCCGCCTGTCCACTACCCAACCCCATCACTGGGCCCCGGGATCACCAACCCCTACCCACGGAGGGGCAAAACAACAACTGGCTGCTCCATACCATCACTACTGGGTTCCCCAGCCAGAGCAGCGGTGGTGTACCTTCAATCACCACAACCGTGGGTGGCGTCACGGACAATAAACTATCCCCACAACCAATCCCCTTTCACTCACGGGCGAGGAGCGCCGCTCGAG